>NC_082638.1:20912500-20925000 GCF_002263795.3 Bos taurus
GCCCTGTGCCCTGGCAACTGTGAAACCGGTTTGTATGTGTGTGTGTGTTTGTGTGTGCCATTTACAGCCTTGTGCCCTGGCGACTGTGCAAGCAGTTTGTGTGTATGTGTCTGTGTGTGTATGTGTCTGTGTGTGCATCTGTCTGTGTGTGTATATGCTGTTCTCAGCCCTGTGCTCTGGCAACTGAGAAACCGGTTTGTGTGTGTGTGTTAGAATGATGTGAGCCCTGTGACCTGGAGAGTGCACAACCAGTTTATGTATTTGTGTACGTGTGTTTGTGAATCTGTGTGTGTGCTGTTCTCAATCCTGTGCCCTGGAAACTGTTCAACAGTTTTGTGTGTGTGTGTATGTGTGTGCTGTTCTGAGCCCTGTTTCCTGTCGACTGTGAAACCGGTTTGTGTTTATGTTTGTGTGTGTGTGTGTGTGTGCCGTTTTCAGCCCTCTGCCCTGGCAACATTGCAACTAGTTTGTTCATGTGAGTGTGTGTATGTGTGTGTGTGTGTGTGTGTGTGCTCTTCTCAGCCCTTTGGCCTGGCGACACTGCAACTGGTTTATGAGTGTATGTGTGTGTTTGTGTGCCATTCTCAGCCCTGGGCCCTGGCGACTGTGCAATGTTTTGTTCGTGTGTGTGTGTGTGTGTGTGTGTTTGTGTTTGCCATTCTCAGCCCTTTGCCCTGGCAACTATGCAAGCAGTTTGTGAGTGTAAGTTTGTGTTTGCGTATGTGGTGTTCTCAGCCCTGTGCCCTGGAGACTGTGAAACCGGTTTATGTGTGTGCGTGTGTGTGTGTGTGTGTGTGTGTGTGTGCCATACTCAGCCCTATGCCCTGGCTACTGTGCAACTAATTTGTGTGTGTGCGTGTGTGTGTCTGTGTTGTTCTCAGGCTTGTGCTCTGGCGACTGTAAAACCGGTTTGTGTCTGTGTGTGTGTTCAGTTCTCAGCCCTGTACCCTGGCTATTCTGCAACTGGTTTATGTCTGTGTGTGTGTGTGTGTGTGTGTGTGCTGTTCTCAGCCCTGTGCCTGGTGACTGTGAAACCGGTTTGTGTGTGTGTGTGTGTGTGTTTGAGCTGTTCTTTGCCCTGTGCCTTGGCTACTGTGCAACAGGTTTATGTGTATGTGTGTGTGTGTATTTGTGTGTGCCATTCACCGCCCTGTGCCCTGACGACTGTGCTAGCAGTTTGTTTGTGTATGTTTCTGTGTGTGTATGCGTGTGTGTGTGTGTGTGTATGTGCTGTTCTCAGCCCTGTGCCCTGGCAACTGTGAAACCGGTTTGTATGTGTGTGTGTGTTTGTGTGTGCCATTTACAGCCTTGTGCCCTGGCGACTGTGCAAGCAGTTTGTGTGTATGTGTCTGTGTGTGTATGTGTCTGTGTGTGCATCTGTCTGTGTGTGTATATGCTGTTCTCAGCCCTGTGCCCTGGCAACTGAGAAACCGGTTTGTGTGTGTGTGTTAGAATGATGTGAGCCCTGTGACCTGGAGAGTGCACAACCAGTTTATGTATTTGTGTACGTGTGTTTGTGAATCTGTGTGTGTGCTGTTCTCAATCCTGTGCCCTGGAAACTGTGCAACAGTTTTGTGTGTGTGTGTATGTGTGTGCTGTTCTGAGCCCTGTTTCCTGTCGACTGTGAAACCGGTTTGTGTTTATGTTTGTGTGTGTGTGTGTGTGTGCCGTTTTCAGCCCTCTGCCCTGGCAACATTGCAACTAGTTTGTTCATGTGAGTGTGTGTATGTGTGTGTGTGTGTGTGTGTGTGCTCTTCTCAGCCCTTTGGCCTGGCGACACTGCAACTGGTTTATGAGTGTATGTGTGTGTTTGTGTGCCATTCTCAGCCCTGGGCCCTGGCGACTGTGCAATGTTTTGTTCGTGTGTGTGTGTGTGTGTGTGTGTGTGTTTGTGTTTGCCATTCTCAGCCCTTTGCCCTGGCAACTATGCAAGCAGTTTGTGAGTGTAAGTTTGTGTTTGCGTATGTGGTGTTCTCAGCCCTGTGCCCTGGAGACTGTGAAACCGGTTTATGTGTGTGCGTGTGTGTGTGTGTGTGTGTGTGTGTGTGTGTGCCATACTCAGCCCTATGCCCTGGCTACTGTGCAACTAATTTGTGTGTGTGCGTGTGTGTGTCTGTGTTGTTCTCAGGCTTGTGCTCTGGCGACTGTAAAACCGGTTTGTGTCTGTGTGTGTGTTCAGTTCTCAGCCCTGTACCCTGGCTATTCTGCAACTGGTTTATGTCTGTGTGTGTGTGTGTGTGTGTGTGTGCTGTTCTCAGCCCTGTGCCCTGGTGACAGTGCAACCGGTTTGTGTGTGTGTTTGTGTGTGTGAGTGTGTGCCGTTCTGAGCCCTGTGCCTGGTGACTGTGTAACCGGTGTGTGTGTATGTGTGTGCTATTCTCAGCCCTGTGCTCTGGTAACGGTTCAACCGGTTTGTCTGTGTGTGTGTGAGTGTGTGCTATACTCAGCCCTGTGCCCTGGCAACTATGCAACAGGTTTGTTTGGGTGTGTGTGTGAATTCTCAGCCCTGTGTCCTGGAGACTGTGCAACCATTTTTTGTGTGTTTGTGTGCATATATGTGTGTGTGTGTGCTATTCTCAGACCCGAGCCCTGGCAATTGTGCAACTGGTTTTGTGTGTGTGTGTGTGTGTGTGTGTGTGTGTGCTGTTCTCAGCCCTGTGCGCTGGCGATCATGCAACTCATTTGTGTTTGTGCGTGTGTGTGCCTGTGTTGTTCCCAGGCTTGTGCTCTGCCGACTGTGAAACCGGTTTATGTGTGTGTGTGTGTGTGTATGTGTGTTCTGTTCTCAGCCCTGTACCCTGGAGACTGTGCAATCAGTTTGCATGTGTGTGTGTGTGTGTGTGTGTGTGTGTGTGTGTGTGTGTTAGAGCTGTTCTGAACCCTGTTCCCTGGTGACTGTGCAACCGGTTTGTGTGAATGTTTCTGTGTGTGTGTGTGTGTGTGTGTGTGTGTGTGCTTTTCTCAGCCCTTTGTCCTGGCAACTGTGCAACCTGTTTGTGTGTGTATCTGTGTGTATGTGTCCTGTTCTAAGACCTGTAACCTGGTGACTGTGCAACAGGTTTGTGTGTATGTGTGTGTGTGTGTGCCATTTTCAGCCCCGTGCCCTGGCGACTATGAAACCAGTTTGTGTATGTGTGTGTCTGTGTCTGTGCTATTTTCAGCACTGTACCCTGGAAACTGTACAACCGGTTTGGGTGTTGTGTGTGTGTTTGTTCTGTTCACTGCCCTGTGCCCAGGCGATTGTTCAACAGGTTTGTGTGTGTGTGTGTGTGCTGTTCTCAGTCCTATGCCTGGCGACTGTGCAAAGGTTTCTGTGTGTGTGTGTGTGTGTGTGTGTGTGTGTTCGAGCTGTTCTGAGCCCTGAGCCTTGGTGAGTGCGCAACTGGTTTATTTCTTTGTGTATGTGTGTGTGTGAGTGTGTATGTGTGCCATTCTCAACCCTGTGCTAGCGACTGTGAAACCGGGTATTCGTGTGTGTGTGTGTGCCATTCTCAGACTTATCCCTGGTGACTGTGTAAGCGGTTTGGGTGTATATGTGTGTGTGTGTGTACGTGCTGTTCTAAGCCCTGCACCCTGGCGACTGTGCAACCGGTTTGTGTGTGTGTGTGTGTGTGTGTGTGTGTGTGTGCCTTTCTAAGCCCTGTACGCTGGCGAATGTGTACAGGTTTGTGTGTGTGTGTGTGGGGGGGAGTGCTGATCTCAGCCCTGTGGTCTGGCAACTGTGAAACCGGCTTGAGTGTGTGTGGGTGTGTGTGGGTGCTGTTATCAGCCCTGTGCCCTGGCGACTCTGATACTGGTTTGTGTTCATGTGTGTGTGTGTGTGTGTTGCTGTTCTCAGCCCTGTGCCCTGGCGATTGTGCAACCAGTATCTGTATGCCTGTGTGTGTGTGTGTGTGTGTGTGTGCTGTTCTCAACCCTTTGCCCTGGCGATTGTTCAACCAGTTTGTGTATATGTGTGTGTAGGTGTGTGTGCCATCCTGAGCTTTATGCCCTGGCAACTGGGGAACCGGTGTGTGTGTGTGTCTGTGTGTGTGCTGATTTCAGCCATGTGCCCTACCGACTGTGCAACTGGTTTGTGTGTGTGTGTGTGTGCACACGATTCTCATCTTTGTGTCCTGGCGACTGTGTAACCGTTTGTGTGTGTGAGTGTGTGTAAGTGTGTGCTCTTTTCAGCCCTGTTTCCTAGAGACTGTGCAACCGGTTGGTGTGTGTGTGTGTGTTTGTGTGTGTGTGCTGTTCTCCGTCCTGTGCCCTGGCTACAAAGAATCTGGTTTGTGGTGGGTGTGTGTGTGTTTGTTTGAGCTGTTCTGAGCCCTGTGCCTTGGCTACTGTGCAACAGGTTTATGTGTATGTGTGTGTGTTTGTGTGCGTGTGTGCCTATCTCAGCCCTGTGCCCTGGCGACTGTGCAATGGTTTGTTCGTGTGTGTGTGTGTGTGTATTTGTGTGTGCCATTCACCGCCCCTGTTCCCTGACGACTGTGCAAGCAGTTTGTTTGTGTGTGTGTGTGTGTGTGTGTGTGTGTGTGTGCTGTTCTCAGCCCTGTGCCTTGGCAACTGTGAAACCGGTTTGTGTGTGTGTGTGTGTGTATGTGTCTGTGTGTGCATCTGTCTGTGTGTGTATATGCTGTTCTCAGCCCTGTGCCCTGGCGACTGAGAAACCGGTGTGTGTGTGTGTGTTTGTGTGTGTGTGTGTGTGTGTGCCAGTCTCAGCCCTGTGCTTGATGACTGTGCAAGTGGTTAGTGGGTGTATGTGTGTGAGTGTATATGTGTGTGTGTGCTTTGTTCTGTTTTCAGCCCTGTGCCTTAGTGACTGTGTAACTGGTGTGTGTGTGTGTGTGTGTGTGTGTGTGTGCTCTTCTCAGGCCTGTGCCCTGTTGACTGTGCAACCGGTTTGTCTGTGTATGTGAGTGGGTGCCGTTCTCAGCCCTGTGCCCTGGCAACTGTGCAAGAGGTTTGTTTTTGTCGAGTGTAAGTTTGAATTCTCAGCCGTGTGCCTTGGAGACTGTTCAACTGGTATGTGTGTGTGTGTGTGTGTGTGTGTGTGTGTGTGTGTTAGAGCTGTTCTTAGCCCTGTGCCTTGGCTAGTGCGCAACCGGTTTATGTGTTTGTGTATGTGTGTGTGTGAATCTCTGTGTGTGCTGTTCTGAATCCTGTGCCCTGGAAACAGTGCAACAGTTTTGTGCGCGTGTGTGTGTGTGTGTATGTGTGCCATTCTGAGCCCTTTTTCCTGTCGACTGTGAAACCGGTTAGTGTTTATGTGTGTGTATGTGTGTGTGTGTGTTTCATTCTCAGACCTGTGTCCTGGCAACTGTGCAACCCGTTTGTGTGTCCCTGCGTGTTTGTGTGCTGTTCTCAGTCCTGTGCCCGGGCGACTGTGCAACTAATTTGTGTGTGTGCGTGTGTGTGTCTGTGTTGTTCTCAGGCTTGTCCTCTGGCGACTGTGAAACCGGTTTATGTCTCTGTGTGTGTATGTGTTCTGTTCTCAGCCATGAACCCTGGTGACCGTGCTATTGGTTTGTGTGTGTGTGTTAGAATGATCTGAGCCCTGTGACCTGGAGAGTGCACAACCAGTTTATGTATTTGTGTACGTGTGTGTGTGAATCTGTGTGTGTGCTGTTCTCAATCCTCTGCCCTGCAAACTGTGCAACAGTTTTGTGTGTGTGTGTATGTGTGTGCTGTTCTGAGCCCTGTTTCCTGTCGACTGTGAAACCGGTTTGTGTTTATGTTTGTGTGTGTGTGTGTGTGTGCCGTTTTCAGCCCTGTGCCCTGGCAACAATGCAACTAGTTTGTTCATGTGTGTGTGTGTATGTGTGTGTGTATGTGTGTGCGCCATTCTCATCCCTGTGCCCTGGAGACTGTGCAAGCAGTTTTTTTGTGTAGGTGTGTGTGTGTGTGTGTGTGTGTGTGTGTGAGTGCTATTCTCAGCCCTTTGGCCTGGCGACACTGCAACCGGATTATGAGTGTATGTGTGTTTTTGTGTGCCATTCTCAGCCCTGGGCCCTGGCGACTGTGCAATGGTTTGTTCGTGTGTGTGTGTGTGTGTGTGTGTGTGTGTGTGTGTGTGTGTGTGTGCCATTCTCAGCCCTTTTCCCTGGAAACTGTTCAAGCAGTTTGTGTGTGTATGTTTGTGTTTGGGTATGTGCTGTTCTCAGCCCTGTGCTCTGGAGACTGTGAAACTGGTTTATGTGTGTGCGTGTGTGTGTGTGTGTGTGTGTGTGCCATACTCAGCCCTATGCCCTGGCTACTGTGCAACTAATTTTTGTGTGTGCGTGTGTGTGTCTGTGTTGTTCTCAGGCTTGTGCTCTGGCGACTGTAAAACCGGTTTGTGTCTGTGTGTGTGTTCAGTTCTCAGCCCTGTACCCTGGCGATTCTGCAACTGGTTTATGTGTGTGTGTGTGTGTGTGTGTGTGTGTGTGTGTGTGTGTGCTGTTCTCAGCCCTGTGCCTGGTGACTGTGAAACTGGTTTGTGTGTGTGTGTGTGTGTTTGAGCTGTTCTTTGCCCTGTGCCTTGGCTACTGTGCAACAGGTTTATGTGTATGTGTGTGTGTGTATTTGTGTGTGCCATTCACCGCCCTGTGCCCTGACGACTGTGCTAGCAGTTTGTTTGTGTATGTTTCTGTGTGTGTATGCGTGTGTGTGTGTGTGTATGTGCTGTTCTCAGCCCTGTGCCCTGGCAACTGTGAAACCGGTTTGTATGTGTGTGTGTGTTTGTGTGTGCCATTTACAGCCTTGTGCCCTGGCGACTGTGCAAGCAGTTTGTGTGTATGTGTCTGTGTGTGTATGTGTCTGTGTGTGCATCTGTCTGTGTGTGTATATGCTGTTCTCAGCCCTGTGCTCTGGCAACTGAGAAACCGGTTTGTGTGTGTGTGTTAGAATGATGTGAGCCCTGTGACCTGGAGAGTGCACAACCAGTTTATGTATTTGTGTACGTGTGTTTGTGAATCTGTGTGTGTGCTGTTCTCAATCCTGTGCCCTGGAAACTGTGCAACAGTTTTGTGTGTGTGTGTATGTGTGTGCTGTTCTGAGCCCTGTTTCCTGTCGACTGTGAAACCGGTTTGTGTTTATGTTTGTGTGTGTGTGTGTGTGTGCCGTTTTCAGCCCTCTGCCCTGGCAACATTGCAACTAGTTTGTTCATGTGAGTGTGTGTATGTGTGTGTGTGTGTGTGTGTGTGCTCTTCTCAGCCCTTTGGCCTGGCGACACTGCAACTGGTTTATGAGTGTATGTGTGTGTTTGTGTGCCATTCTCAGCCCTGGGCCCTGGCGACTGTGCAATGTTTTGTTCGTGTGTGTGTGTGTGTGTGTGTGTTTGTGTTTGCCATTCTCAGCCCTTTGCCCTGGCAACTATGCAAGCAGTTTGTGAGTGTAAGTTTGTGTTTGCGTATGTGGTGTTCTCAGCCCTGTGCCCTGGAGACTGTGAAACCGGTTTATGTGTGTGCGTGTGTGTGTGTGTGTGTGTGTGTGTGTGTGTGTGTGTGCCATACTCAGCCCTATGCCCTGGCTACTGTGCAACTAATTTGTGTGTGTGCGTGTGTGTGTCTGTGTTGTTCTCAGGCTTGTGCTCTGGCGACTGTAAAACCGGTTTGTGTCTGTGTGTGTGTTCAGTTCTCAGCCCTGTACCCTGGCTATTCTGCAACTGGTTTATGTCTGTGTGTGTGTGTGTGTGTGTGTGTGCTGTTCTCAGCCCTGTGCCTGGTGACTGTGAAACCGGTTTGTGTGTGTGTGTGTGTGTTTGAGCTGTTCTTTGCCCTGTGCCTTGGCTACTGTGCAACAGGTTTATGTGTATGTGTGTGTGTGTATTTGTGTGTGCCATTCACCGCCCTGTGCCCTGACGACTGTGCTAGCAGTTTGTTTGTGTATGTTTCTGTGTGTGTATGCGTGTGTGTGTGTGTGTGTATGTGCTGTTCTCAGCCCTGTGCCCTGGCAACTGTGAAACCGGTTTGTATGTGTGTGTGTGTTTGTGTGTGCCATTTACAGCCTTGTGCCCTGGCGACTGTGCAAGCAGTTTGTGTGTATGTGTCTGTGTGTGTATGTGTCTGTGTGTGCATCTGTCTGTGTGTGTATATGCTGTTCTCAGCCCTGTGCCCTGGCAACTGAGAAACCGGTTTGTGTGTGTGTGTTAGAATGATGTGAGCCCTGTGACCTGGAGAGTGCACAACCAGTTTATGTATTTGTGTATGTGTGTGTGTGAATCTGTGTGTGTGCTGTTCTCAATCCTGTGCCCTGGAAACTGTGCAACAGTTTTGTGTGTGTGTGTATGTGTGTGCTGTTCTGAGCCCTGTTTCCTGTCGACTGTGAAACCGGTTTGTGTTTATGTTTGTGTGTGTGTGTGTGTGTGCCGTTTTCAGCCCTCTGCCCTGGCAACATTGCAACTAGTTTGTTCATGTGAGTGTGTGTATGTGTGTGTGTGTGTGTGTGTGTGTGCTCTTCTCAGCCCTTTGGCCTGGCGACACTGCAACTGGTTTATGAGTGTATGTGTGTGTTTGTGTGCCATTCTCAGCCCTGGGCCCTGGCGACTGTGCAATGTTTTGTTCGTGTGTGTGTGTGTGTGTGTGTGTGTTTGTGTTTGCCATTCTCAGCCCTTTGCCCTGGCAACTATGCAAGCAGTTTGTGAGTGTAAGTTTGTGTTTGCGTATGTGGTGTTCTCAGCCCTGTGCCCTGGAGACTGTGAAACCGGTTTATGTGTGTGCGTGTGTGTGTGTGTGTGTGTGTGTGTGTGTGTGCCATACTCAGCCCTATGCCCTGGCTACTGTGCAACTAATTTGTGTGTGTGCGTGTGTGTGTCTGTGTTGTTCTCAGGCTTGTGCTCTGGCGACTGTAAAACCGGTTTGTGTCTGTGTGTGTGTTCAGTTCTCAGCCCTGTACCCTGGCTATTCTGCAACTGGTTTATGTCTGTGTGTGTGTGTGTGTGTGTGTGTGTGTGTGTGCTGTTCTCAGCCCTGTGCCCTGGTGACAGTGCAACCGGTTTGTGTGTGTGTTTGTGTGTGTGAGTGTGTGCCGTTCTGAGCCCTGTGCCTGGTGACTGTGTAACCGGTGTGTGTGTATGTGTGTGCTATTCTCAGCCCTGTGCTCTGGTAACGGTTCAACCGGTTTGTCTGTGTGTGTGTGAGTGTGTGCTATACTCAGCCCTGTGCCCTGGCAACTATGCAACAGGTTTGTTTGGGTGTGTGTATGAATTCTCAGCCCTGTGTCCTGGAGACTGTGCAACCATTTTTTGTGTGTTTGTGTGCATATATGTGTGTGTGTGTGCTATTCTCAGACCCGAGCCCTGGCAATTGTGCAACTGGTTTTGTGTGTGTGTGTGTGTGTGTGTGTGTGCTTTTCTCAGCCCTGTGCGCTGGCGATCATGCAACTCATTTGTGTTTGTGCGTGTTTGTGCCTGTGTTGTTCCCAGGCTTGTGCTCTGCCGACTGTGAAACCGGTTTATGTGTGTGTATGTGTGTTCTGTTCTCAGCCCTGTACCCTGGAGACTGTGCAATCAGTTTGCATGTGTGTGTGTGTGTGTGTGTGTGTGTGTGTGTTAGAGCTGTTCTGAACCCTGTTCCCTGGTGACTGTGCAACCGGTTTGTGTGAATGTTTCTGTGTGTGTGTGTGTGTGTGTGTGTGTGCTTTTCTCAGCCCTTTGTCCTGGCAACTGTGCAACCTGTTTGTGTGTGTATCTGTGTGTATGTGTCCTGTTCTAAGACCTGTAACCTGGTGACTGTGCAACAGGTTTGTGTGTATGTGTGTGTGTGTGTGCCATTTTCAGCCCCGTGCCCTGGCGACTATGAAACCAGTTTGTGTATGTGTGTGTCTGTGTCTGTGCTATTTTCAGCACTGTACCCTGGAAACTGTACAACCGGTTTGGGTGTTGTGTGTGTGTTTGTTCTGTTCACTGCCCTGTGCCCAGGCGATTGTTCAACAGGTTTGTGTGTGTGTGTGTGTGCTGTTCTCAGTCCTATGCCTGGCGACTGTGCAAAGGTTTCTGTGTGTGTGTGTGTGTGTGTGTGTGTTCGAGCTGTTCTGAGCCCTGAGCCTTGGTGAGTGCGCAACTGGTTTATGTGTTTGTGTATGTGTGTGTGTGAGTGTGTATGTGTGCCATTCTCAACCCTGTGCTAGCGACTGTGAAACCGGGTATTCATGTGTGTGTGTGTGCCATTCTCAGACTTATCCCTGGTGACTGTGTAAGCGGTTTGGGTGTATATGTGTGTGTGTGTGTACGTGCTGTTCTAAGCCCTGCACCCTGGCGACTGTGCAACCGGTTTGTGTGTGTGTGTGTGTGTGTGTGTGTGTGTGTGTGCCTTTCTAAGCCCTGTACACTGGCGAATGTGTACAGGTTTGTGTGTGTGTGTGTGGGGGGGAGTGCTGATCTCAGCCCTGTGGTCTGGCAACTGTGAAACCGGCTTGAGTGTGTGTGGGTGTGTGTGGGTGCTGTTATCAGCCCTGTGCCCTGGCGACTCTGATACTGGTTTGTGTTCATGTGTGTGTGTGTGTGTGTTGCTGTTCTCAGCCCTGTGCCCTGGCGATTGTGCAACCAGTATCTGTATGCCTGTGTGTGTGTGTGTGTGTGTGTGTGCTGTTCTCAACCCTTTGCCCTGGCGATTGTTCAACCAGTTTGTGTATATGTGTGTGTAGGTGTGTGTGCCATCCTGAGCTTTATGCCCTGGCAACTGGGGAACCGGTGTGTGTGTGTGTCTGTGTGTGTGCTGATTTCAGCCATGTGCCCTACCGACTGTGCAACTGGTTTGTGTGTGTGTGTGTGTGCACACGATTCTCATCTTTGTGTCCTGGCGACTGTGTAACCGTTTGTGTGTGTGAGTGTGTGTAAGTGTGTGCTCTTTTCAGCCCTGTTTCCTAGAGACTGTGCAACCGGTTGGTGTGTGTGTGTGTGTTTGTGTGTGTGTGCTGTTCTCCGTCCTGTGCCCTGGCTACAAAGAATCTGGTTTGTGGTGGGTGTGTGTGTGTTTGTTTGAGCTGTTCTGAGCCCTGTGCCTTGGCTACTGTGCAACAGGTTTATGTGTATGTGTGTGTGTTTGTGTGCGTGTGTGCCTATCTCAGCCCTGTGCCCTGGCGACTGTGCAATGGTTTGTTCGTGTGTGTGTGTGTGTGTATTTGTGTGTGCCATTCACCGCCCCTGTTCCCTGACGACTGTGCAAGCAGTTTGTTTGTGTGTGTGTGTGTGTGTGTGTGTGTGTGTGCTGTTCTCAGCCCTGTGCCTTGGCAACTGTGAAACCGGTTTGTGTGTGTGTGTGTGTGTATGTGTCTGTGTGTGCATCTGTCTGTGTGTGTATATGCTGTTCTCAGCCCTGTGCCCTGGCGACTGAGAAACCGGTGTGTGTGTGTGTGTTTGTGTGTGTGTGTGTGTGTGTGCCAGTCTCAGCCCTGTGCTTGATGACTGTGCAAGTGGTTAGTGGGTGTATGTGTGTGAGTGTATATGTGTGTGTGTGCTTTGTTCTGTTTTCAGCCCTGTGCCTTAGTGACTGTGTAACTGGTGTGTGTGTGTGTGTGTGTGTGTGTGTGTGTGCTCTTCTCAGGCCTGTGCCCTGTTGACTGTGCAACCGGTTTGTCTGTGTATGTGAGTGGGTGCCGTTCTCAGCCCTGTGCCCTGGCAACTGTGCAAGAGGTTTGTTTTTGTCGAGTGTAAGTTTGAATTCTCAGCCGTGTGCCTTGGAGACTGTTCAACTGGTGTGTGTGTGTGTGTGTGTGTGTGTGTGTGTGTGTGTTAGAGCTGTTCTTAGCCCTGTGCCTTGGCTAGTGCGCAACCAGTTTATGTGTTTGTGTATGTGTGTGTGTGAATCTCTGTGTGTGCTGTTCTGAATCCTGTGCCCTGGAAACAGTGCAACAGTTTTGTGCGCGCGTGTGTGTGTGTGTATGTGTGCCATTCTGAGCCCTTTTTCCTGTCGACTGTGAAACCGGTTAGTGTTTATGTGTGTGTATGTGTGTGTGTGTGTTTCATTCTCAGACCTGTGTCCTGGCAACTGTGCAACCCGTTTGTGTGTCCCTGCGTGTTTGTGTGCTGTTCTCAGTCCTGTGCCCGGGCGACTGTGCAACTAATTTGTGTGTGTGCGTGTGTGTGTCTGTGTTGTTCTCAGGCTTGTCCTCTGGCGACTGTGAAACCGGTTTATGTCTCTGTGTGTGTATGTGTTCTGTTCTCAGCCATGAACCCTGGTGACCGTGCTATTGGTTTGTGTGTGTGTGTTAGAATGATCTGAGCCCTGTGACCTGGAGAGTGCACAACCAGTTTATGTATTTGTGTATGTGTGTGTGTGAATCTGTGTGTGTGCTGTTCTCAATCCTCTGCCCTGCAAACTGTGCAACAGTTTTGTGTGTGTGTGTGTGTGTGTGCTGTTCTGAGCCCTGTTTCCTGTCGACTGTGAAACCGGTTTGTGTTTATGTTTGTGTGTGTGTGTGTGTGTGCCGTTTTCAGCCCTGTGCCCTGGCAACAATGCAACTAGTTTGTTCATGTGTGTGTGTGTATGTGTGTGTGTATGTGTGTGCGCCATTCTCATCCCTGTGCCCTGGGG
>NC_082638.1:20932500-20935000 GCF_002263795.3 Bos taurus
GCGTGTGTGTGTGTGTGTATGTGCTGTTCTCAGCCCTGTGCCCTGGCAACTGTGAAACCGGTTTGTATGTGTGTGTGTGTTTGTGTGTGCCATTTACAGCCTTGTGCCCTGGCGACTGTGCAAGCAGTTTGTGTGTATGTGTCTGTGTGTGTATGTGTCTGTGTGTGCATCTGTCTGTGTGTGTATATGCTGTTCTCAGCCCTGTGCTCTGGCAACTGAGAAACCGGTTTGTGTGTGTGTGTTAGAATGATGTGAGCCCTGT
The DNA here is from genome assembly GCF_002263795.3 of Bos taurus. Lineage (NCBI taxonomy): Eukaryota > Metazoa > Chordata > Mammalia > Artiodactyla > Bovidae > Bos > Bos taurus. Next base: position 20,932,763 of record NC_082638.1, read on the forward strand.
GACCTGGAGAGTGCACAACCAGTTTATGTATTTGTGTACGTGTGTTTGTGAATCTGTGTGTGTGCTGTTCTCAATCCTGTGCCCTGGAAACTGTGCAACAGTTTTGTGTGTGTGTGTATGTGTGTGCTGTTCTGAGCCCTGTTTCCTGTCGACTGTGAAACCGGTTTGTGTTTATGTTTGTCTGTGTGTGTGTGTGTGCCGTTTTCAGCCCTCTGCCCTGGCAACATTGCAACTAGTTTGTTCATGTGAGTGTGTGTATGTGTGTGTGTGTGTGTGTGTGTGCTCTTCTCAGCCCTTTGGCCTGGCGACACTGCAACTGGTTTATGAGTGTATGTGTGTGTTTGTGTGCCATTCTCAGCCCTGGGCCCTGGCGACTGTGCAATGTTTTGTTCGTGTGTGTGTGTGTGTGTGTGTGTGTGTTTGTGTTTGCCATTCTCAGCCCTTTGCCCTGGCAACTATGCAAGCAGTTTGTGAGTGTAAGTTTGTGTTTGCGTATGTGGTGTTCTCAGCCCTGTGCCCTGGAGACTGTGAAACCGGTTTATGTGTGTGCGTGTGTGTGTGTGTGTGTGTGTGTGTGTGTGTGCCATACTCAGCCCTATGCCCTGGCTACTGTGCAACTAATTTGTGTGTGTGCGTGTGTGTGTCTGTGTTGTTCTCAGGCTTGTGCTCTGGCGACTGTAAAACCGGTTTGTGTCTGTGTGTGTGTTCAGTTCTCAGCCCTGTACCCTGGCTATTCTGCAACTGGTTTATGTCTGTGTGTGTGTGTGTGTGTGTGTGTGCTGTTCTCAGCCCTGTGCCTGGTGACTGTGAAACCGGTTTGTGTGTGTGTGTGTGTGTTTGAGCTGTTCTTTGCCCTGTGCCTTGGCTACTGTGCAACAGGTTTATGTGTATGTGTGTGTGTGTATTTGTGTGTGCCATTCACCGCCCTGTGCCCTGACGACTGTGCTAGCAGTTTGTTTGTGTATGTTTCTGTGTGTGTATGCGTGTGTGTGTGTGTGTGTATGTGCTGTTCTCAGCCCTGTGCCCTGGCAACTGTGAAACCGGTTTGTATGTGTGTGTGTGTTTGTGTGTGCCATTTACAGCCTTGTGCCCTGGCGACTGTGCAAGCAGTTTGTGTGTATGTGTCTGTGTGTGTATGTGTCTGTGTGTGCATCTGTCTGTGTGTGTATATGCTGTTCTCAGCCCTGTGCCCTGGCAACTGAGAAACCGGTTTGTGTGTGTGTGTTAGAATGATGTGAGCCCTGTGACCTGGAGAGTGCACAACCAGTTTATGTATTTGTGTATGTGTGTGTGTGAATCTGTGTGTGTGCTGTTCTCAATCCTGTGCCCTGGAAACTGTGCAACAGTTTTGTGTGTGTGTGTATGTGTGTGCTGTTCTGAGCCCTGTTTCCTGTCGACTGTGAAACCGGTTTGTGTTTATGTTTGTGTGTGTGTGTGTGTGTGCCGTTTTCAGCCCTCTGCCCTGGCAACATTGCAACTAGTTTGTTCATGTGAGTGTGTGTATGTGTGTGTGTGTGTGTGTGTGTGTGCTCTTCTCAGCCCTTTGGCCTGGCGACACTGCAACTGGTTTATGAGTGTATGTGTGTGTTTGTGTGCCATTCTCAGCCCTGGGCCCTGGCGACTGTGCAATGTTTTGTTCGTGTGTGTGTGTGTGTGTGTGTGTGTTTGTGTTTGCCATTCTCAGCCCTTTGCCCTGGCAACTATGCAAGCAGTTTGTGAGTGTAAGTTTGTGTTTGCGTATGTGGTGTTCTCAGCCCTGTGCCCTGGAGACTGTGAAACCGGTTTATGTGTGTGCGTGTGTGTGTGTGTGTGTGTGTGTGTGTGTGTGCCATACTCAGCCCTATGCCCTGGCTACTGTGCAACTAATTTGTGTGTGTGCGTGTGTGTGTCTGTGTTGTTCTCAGGCTTGTGCTCTGGCGACTGTAAAACCGGTTTGTGTCTGTGTGTGTGTTCAGTTCTCAGCCCTGTACCCTGGCTATTCTGCAACTGGTTTATGTCTGTGTGTGTGTGTGTGTGTGTGTGTGCTGTTCTCAGCCCTGTGCCCTGGTGACAGTGCAACCGGTTTGTGTGTGTGTTTGTGTGTGTGAGTGTGTGCCGTTCTGAGCCCTGTGCCTGGTGACTGTGTAACCGGTGTGTGTGTATGTGTGTGCTATTCTCAGCCCTGTGCTCTGGTAACGGTTCAACCGGTTTGTCTGTGTGTGTGTGAGTGTGTGCTATACTCAGCCCTGTGCCCTGGCA
>NC_082638.1:20940000-20955000 GCF_002263795.3 Bos taurus
GTGTGTGTGTGTGCCATACTCAGCCCTATGCCCTGGCTACTGTGCAACTAATTTGTGTGTGTGCGTGTGTGTGTCTGTGTTGTTCTCAGGCTTGTGCTCTGGCGACTGTAAAACCGGTTTGTGTCTGTGTGTGTGTTCAGTTCTCAGCCCTGTACCCTGGCTATTCTGCAACTGGTTTATGTCTGTGTGTGTGTGTGTGTGTGTGTGTGCTGTTCTCAGCCCTGTGCCTGGTGACTGTGAAACCGGTTTGTGTGTGTGTGTGTGTGTTTGAGCTGTTCTTTGCCCTGTGCCTTGGCTACTGTGCAACAGGTTTATGTGTATGTGTGTGTGTGTATTTGTGTGTGCCATTCACCGCCCTGTGCCCTGACGACTGTGCTAGCAGTTTGTTTGTGTATGTTTCTGTGTGTGTATGCGTGTGTGTGTGTGTGTGTATGTGCTGTTCTCAGCCCTGTGCCCTGGCAACTGTGAAACCGGTTTGTATGTGTGTGTGTGTTTGTGTGTGCCATTTACAGCCTTGTGCCCTGGCGACTGTGCAAGCAGTTTGTGTGTATGTGTCTGTGTGTGTATGTGTCTGTGTGTGCATCTGTCTGTGTGTGTATATGCTGTTCTCAGCCCTGTGCCCTGGCAACTGAGAAACCGGTTTGTGTGTGTGTGTTAGAATGATGTGAGCCCTGTGACCTGGAGAGTGCACAACCAGTTTATGTATTTGTGTATGTGTGTGTGTGAATCTGTGTGTGTGCTGTTCTCAATCCTGTGCCCTGGAAACTGTGCAACAGTTTTGTGTGTGTGTGTATGTGTGTGCTGTTCTGAGCCCTGTTTCCTGTCGACTGTGAAACCGGTTTGTGTTTATGTTTGTGTGTGTGTGTGTGTGTGCCGTTTTCAGCCCTCTGCCCTGGCAACATTGCAACTAGTTTGTTCATGTGAGTGTGTGTATGTGTGTGTGTGTGTGTGTGTGTGTGCTCTTCTCAGCCCTTTGGCCTGGCGACACTGCAACTGGTTTATGAGTGTATGTGTGTGTTTGTGTGCCATTCTCAGCCCTGGGCCCTGGCGACTGTGCAATGTTTTGTTCGTGTGTGTGTGTGTGTGTGTGTGTGTTTGTGTTTGCCATTCTCAGCCCTTTGCCCTGGCAACTATGCAAGCAGTTTGTGAGTGTAAGTTTGTGTTTGCGTATGTGGTGTTCTCAGCCCTGTGCCCTGGAGACTGTGAAACCGGTTTATGTGTGTGCGTGTGTGTGTGTGTGTGTGTGTGTGTGTGTGTGTGTGCCATACTCAGCCCTATGCCCTGGCTACTGTGCAACTAATTTGTGTGTGTGCGTGTGTGTGTCTGTGTTGTTCTCAGGCTTGTGCTCTGGCGACTGTAAAACCGGTTTGTGTCTGTGTGTGTGTTCAGTTCTCAGCCCTGTACCCTGGCTATTCTGCAACTGGTTTATGTCTGTGTGTGTGTGTGTGTGTGTGTGTGCTGTTCTCAGCCCTGTGCCCTGGTGACAGTGCAACCGGTTTGTGTGTGTGTTTGTGTGTGTGAGTGTGTGCCGTTCTGAGCCCTGTGCCTGGTGACTGTGTAACCGGTGTGTGTGTATGTGTGTGCTATTCTCAGCCCTGTGCTCTGGTAACGGTTCAACCGGTTTGTCTGTGTGTGTGTGAGTGTGTGCTATACTCAGCCCTGTGCCCTGGCAACTATGCAACAGGTTTGTTTGGGTGTGTGTGTGAATTCTCAGCCCTGTGTCCTGGAGACTGTGCAACCATTTTTTGTGTGTTTGTGTGCATATATGTGTGTGTGTGTGCTATTCTCAGACCCGAGCCCTGGCAATTGTGCAACTGGTTTTGTGTGTGTGTGTGTGTGTGTGTGTGTGCTTTTCTCAGCCCTGTGCGCTGGCGATCATGCAACTCATTTGTGTTTGTGCGTGTTTGTGCCTGTGTTGTTCCCAGGCTTGTGCTCTGCCGACTGTGAAACCGGTTTATGTGTGTGTGTGTGTGTATGTGTGTTCTGTTCTCAGCCCTGTACCCTGGAGACTGTGCAATCAGTTTGCATGTGTGTGTGTGTGTGTGTGTGTGTGTGTGTGTGTTAGAGCTGTTCTGAACCCTGTTCCCTGGTGACTGTGCAACCGGTTTGTGTGAATGTTTCTGTGTGTGTGTGTGTGTGTGTGTGTGTGCTTTTCTCAGCCCTTTGTCCTGGCAACTGTGCAACCTGTTTGTGTGTGTATCTGTGTGTATGTGTCCTGTTCTAAGACCTGTAACCTGGTGACTGTGCAACAGGTTTGTGTGTATGTGTGTGTGTGTGTGCCATTTTCAGCCCCGTGCCCTGGCGACTATGAAACCAGTTTGTGTATGTGTGTGTCTGTGTCTGTGCTATTTTCAGCACTGTACCCTGGAAACTGTACAACCGGTTTGGGTGTTGTGTGTGTGTTTGTTCTGTTCACTGCCCTGTGCCCAGGCGATTGTTCAACAGGTTTGTGTGTGTGTGTGTGTGCTGTTCTCAGTCCTATGCCTGGCGACTGTGCAAAGGTTTCTGTGTGTGTGTGTGTGTGTGTTCGAGCTGTTCTGAGCCCTGAGCCTTGGTGAGTGCGCAACTGGTTTATGTGTTTGTGTATGTGTGTGTGTGAGTGTGTATGTGTGCCATTCTCAACCCTGTGCTAGCGACTGTGAAACCGGGTATTCATGTGTGTGTGTGTGCCATTCTCAGACTTATCCCTGGTGACTGTGTAAGCGGTTTGGGTGTATATGTGTGTGTGTGTGTACGTGCTGTTCTAAGCCCTGCACCCTGGCGACTGTGCAACCGGTTTGTGTGTGTGTGTGTGTGTGTGTGTGTGTGTGTGTGCCTTTCTAAGCCCTGTACACTGGCGAATGTGTACAGGTTTGTGTGTGTGTGTGTGGGGGGGAGTGCTGATCTCAGCCCTGTGGTCTGGCAACTGTGAAACCGGCTTGAGTGTGTGTGGGTGTGTGTGGGTGCTGTTATCAGCCCTGTGCCCTGGCGACTCTGATACTGGTTTGTGTTCATGTGTGTGTGTGTGTGTGTTGCTGTTCTCAGCCCTGTGCCCTGGCGATTGTGCAACCAGTATCTGTATGCCTGTGTGTGTGTGTGTGTGTGTGTGTGCTGTTCTCAACCCTTTGCCCTGGCGATTGTTCAACCAGTTTGTGTATATGTGTGTGTAGGTGTGTGTGCCATCCTGAGCTTTATGCCCTGGCAACTGGGGAACCGGTGTGTGTGTGTGTCTGTGTGTGTGCTGATTTCAGCCATGTGCCCTACCGACTGTGCAACTGGTTTGTGTGTGTGTGTGTGTGCACACGATTCTCATCTTTGTGTCCTGGCGACTGTGTAACCGTTTGTGTGTGTGAGTGTGTGTAAGTGTGTGCTCTTTTCAGCCCTGTTTCCTAGAGACTGTGCAACCGGTTGGTGTGTGTGTGTGTGTTTGTGTGTGTGTGCTGTTCTCCGTCCTGTGCCCTGGCTACAAAGAATCTGGTTTGTGGTGGGTGTGTGTGTGTTTGTTTGAGCTGTTCTGAGCCCTGTGCCTTGGCTACTGTGCAACAGGTTTATGTGTATGTGTGTGTGTTTGTGTGCGTGTGTGCCTATCTCAGCCCTGTGCCCTGGCGACTGTGCAATGGTTTGTTCGTGTGTGTGTGTGTGTGTATTTGTGTGTGCCATTCACCGCCCCTGTTCCCTGACGACTGTGCAAGCAGTTTGTTTGTGTGTGTGTGTGTGTGTGTGTGTGTGTGTGCTGTTCTCAGCCCTGTGCCTTGGCAACTGTGAAACCGGTTTGTGTGTGTGTGTGTGTGTATGTGTCTGTGTGTGCATCTGTCTGTGTGTGTATATGCTGTTCTCAGCCCTGTGCCCTGGCGACTGAGAAACCGGTGTGTGTGTGTGTGTTTGTGTGTGTGTGTGTGTGTGTGCCAGTCTCAGCCCTGTGCTTGATGACTGTGCAAGTGGTTAGTGGGTGTATGTGTGTGAGTGTATATGTGTGTGTGTGCTTTGTTCTGTTTTCAGCCCTGTGCCTTAGTGACTGTGTAACTGGTGTGTGTGTGTGTGTGTGTGTGTGTGTGTGTGTGCTCTTCTCAGGCCTGTGCCCTGTTGACTGTGCAACCGGTTTGTCTGTGTATGTGAGTGGGTGCCGTTCTCAGCCCTGTGCCCTGGCAACTGTGCAAGAGGTTTGTTTTTGTCGAGTGTAAGTTTGAATTCTCAGCCGTGTGCCTTGGAGACTGTTCAACTGGTGTGTGTGTGTGTGTGTGTGTGTGTGTGTGTGTGTGTGTTAGAGCTGTTCTTAGCCCTGTGCCTTGGCTAGTGCGCAACCGGTTTATGTGTTTGTGTATGTGTGTGTGTGAATCTCTGTGTGTGCTGTTCTGAATCCTGTGCCCTGGAAACAGTGCAACAGTTTTGTGCGCGTGTGTGTGTGTGTGTATGTGTGCCATTCTGAGCCCTTTTTCCTGTCGACTGTGAAACCGGTTAGTGTTTATGTGTGTGTATGTGTGTGTGTGTGTTTCATTCTCAGACCTGTGTCCTGGCAACTGTGCAACCCGTTTGTGTGTCCCTGCGTGTTTGTGTGCTGTTCTCAGTCCTGTGCCCGGGCGACTGTGCAACTAATTTGTGTGTGTGCGTGTGTGTGTCTGTGTTGTTCTCAGGCTTGTCCTCTGGCGACTGTGAAACCGGTTTATGTCTCTGTGTGTGTATGTGTTCTGTTCTCAGCCATGAACCCTGGTGACCGTGCTATTGGTTTGTGTGTGTGTGTTAGAATAATCTGAGCCCTGTGACCTGGAGAGTGCACAACCAGTTTATGTATTTGTGTATGTGTGTGTGTGAATCTGTGTGTGTGCTGTTCTCAATCCTCTGCCCTGCAAACTGTGCAACAGTTTTGTGTGTGTGTGTGTGTGTGTGCTGTTCTGAGCCCTGTTTCCTGTCGACTGTGAAACCGGTTTGTGTTTATGTTTGTGTGTGTGTGTGTGTGTGCCGTTTTCAGCCCTGTGCCCTGGCAACAATGCAACTAGTTTGTTCATGTGTGTGTGTGTATGTGTGTGTGTATGTGTGTGCGCCATTCTCATCCCCGTGCCCTGGGGACTGTGCAAGCAGTTTTTTTGTGTAGGTGTGTGTGTGTGTGTGTGTGTGTGTGTGTGTGTGTGTGAGTGCTATTCTCAGCCCTTTGGCCTGGCGACACTGCAACCGGATTATGAGTGTATGTGTGTTTTTGTGTGCCATTCTCAGCCCTGGGCCCTGGCGACTGTGCAATGGTTTGTTCGTGTGTGTGTGTGTGTGTGTGTGTGTGTGTGTGTGTGTGCCATTCTCAGCCCTTTTCCCTGGAAACTGTTCAAGCAGTTTGTGTGTGTATGTTTGTGTTTGGGTATGTGCTGTTCTCAGCCCTGTGCTCTGGAGACTGTGAAACCGGTTTATGTGTGTGCGTGTGTGTGTGTGTGTGTGTGTGTGTGTGTGTGTGTGTGTGTGCCATACTCAGCCCTATGCCCTGGCTACTGTGCAATTAATTTTTGTGTGTGCGTGTGTGTGTCTGTGTTGTTCTCAGGCTTGTGCTCTGGCGACTGTAAAACCGGTTTGTGTCTGTGTGTGTGTTCAGTTCTCAGCCCTGTACCCTGGCGATTCTGCAACTGGTTTATGTGTGTGTGTGTGTGTGTGTGTGTGTGTGTGTGTGTGTGTGTGCTGTTCTCAGCCCTGTGCCTGGTGACTGTGAAACCGGTTTGTGTGTGTGTGTGTGTGTTTGAGCTGTTCTTTGCCCTGTGCCTTGGCTACTGTGCAACAGGTTTATGTGTATGTGTGTGTGTGTATTTGTGTGTGCCATTCACCGCCCTGTGCCCTGACGACTGTGCTAGCAGTTTGTTTGTGTATGTTTCTGTGTGTGTATGCGTGTGTGTGTGTGTGTGTGTATGTGCTGTTCTCAGCCCTGTGCCCTGGCAACTGTGCAACCGGTTTGTATGTGTGTGTGTGTTTGTGTGTGCCATTTACAGCCTTGTGCCCTGGCGACTGTGCAAGCAGTTTGTGTGTATGTGTCTGTGTGTGTATGTGTCTGTGTGTGCATCTGTCTGTGTGTGTATATGCTGTTCTCAGCCCTGTGCTCTGGCAACTGAGAAACCGGTTTGTGTGTGTGTGTTAGAATGATGTGAGCCCTGTGACCTGGAGAGTGCACAACCAGTTTATGTATTTGTGTACGTGTGTTTGTGAATCTGTGTGTGTGCTGTTCTCAATCCTGTGCCCTGGAAACTGTGCAACAGTTTTGTGTGTGTGTGTATGTGTGTGCTGTTCTGAGCCCTGTTTCCTGTCGACTGTGAAACCGGTTTGTGTTTATGTTTGTCTGTGTGTGTGTGTGTGCCGTTTTCAGCCCTCTGCCCTGGCAACATTGCAACTAGTTTGTTCATGTGAGTGTGTGTATGTGTGTGTGTGTGTGTGTGTGTGCTCTTCTCAGCCCTTTGGCCTGGCGACACTGCAACTGGTTTATGAGTGTATGTGTGTGTTTGTGTGCCATTCTCAGCCCTGGGCCCTGGCGACTGTGCAATGTTTTGTTCGTGTGTGTGTGTGTGTGTTTGTGTTTGCCATTCTCAGCCCTTTGCCCTGGCAACTATGCAAGCAGTTTGTGAGTGTAAGTTTGTGTTTGCGTATGTGGTGTTCTCAGCCCTGTGCCCTGGAGACTGTGAAACCGGTTTATGTGTGTGCGTGTGTGTGTGTGTGTGTGTGTGTGTGTGTGTGCCATACTCAGCCCTATGCCCTGGCTACTGTGCAACTAATTTGTGTGTGTGCGTGTGTGTGTCTCTGTTGTTCTCAGGCTTGTGCTCTGGCGACTGTAAAACCGGTTTGTGTCTGTGTGTGTGTTCAGTTCTCAGCCCTGTACCCTGGCTATTCTGCAACTGGTTTATGTCTGTGTGTGTGTGTGTGTGTGTGTGTGCTGTTCTCAGCCCTGTGCCTGGTGACTGTGAAACCGGTTTGTGTGTGTGTGTGTGTGTGTGTTTGAGCTGTTCTTTGCCCTGTGCCTTGGCTACTGTGCAACAGGTTTATGTGTATGTGTGTGTGTGTATTTGTGTGTGCCATTCACCGCCCTGTGCCCTGACGACTGTGCTAGCAGTTTGTTTGTGTATGTTTCTGTGTGTGTATGCGTGTGTGTGTGTGTGTGTATGTGCTGTTCTCAGCCCTGTGCCCTGGCAACTGTGAAACCGGTTTGTATGTGTGTGTGTGTTTGTGTGTGCCATTTACAGCCTTGTGCCCTGGCGACTGTGCAAGCAGTTTGTGTGTATGTGTCTGTGTGTGTATGTGTCTGTGTGTGCATCTGTCTGTGTGTGTATATGCTGTTCTCAGCCCTGTGCCCTGGCAACTGAGAAACCGGTTTGTGTGTGTGTGTTAGAATGATGTGAGCCCTGTGACCTGGAGAGTGCACAACCAGTTTATGTATTTGTGTACGTGTGTTTGTGAATCTGTGTGTGTGCTGTTCTCAATCCTGTGCCCTGGAAACTGTGCAACAGTTTTGTGTGTGTGTGTATGTGTGTGCTGTTCTGAGCCCTGTTTCCTGTCGACTGTGAAACCGGTTTGTGTTTATGTTTGTGTGTGTGTGTGTGTGTGCCGTTTTCAGCCCTCTGCCCTGGCAACATTGCAACTAGTTTGTTCATGTGAGTGTGTGTATGTGTGTGTGTGTGTGTGTGTGTGCTCTTCTCAGCCCTTTGGCCTGGCGACACTGCAACTGGTTTATGAGTGTATGTGTGTGTTTGTGTGCCATTCTCAGCCCTGGGCCCTGGCGACTGTGCAATGTTTTGTTCGTGTGTGTGTGTGTGTGTGTGTGTGTGTTTGTGTTTGCCATTCTCAGCCCTTTGCCCTGGCAACTATGCAAGCAGTTTGTGAGTGTAAGTTTGTGTTTGCGTATGTGGTGTTCTCAGCCCTGTGCCCTGGAGACTGTGAAACCGGTTTATGTGTGTGCGTGTGTGTGTGTGTGTGTGTGTGTGTGTGCCATACTCAGCCCTATGCCCTGGCTACTGTGCAACTAATTTGTGTGTGTGCGTGTGTGTGTCTGTGTTGTTCTCAGGCTTGTGCTCTGGCGACTGTAAAACCGGTTTGTGTCTGTGTGTGTGTTCAGTTCTCAGCCCTGTACCCTGGCTATTCTGCAACTGGTTTATGTCTGTGTGTGTGTGTGTGTGTGTGTGTGCTGTTCTCAGCCCTGTGCCCTGGTGACAGTGCAACCGGTTTGTGTGTGTGTTTGTGTGTGTGAGTGTGTGCCGTTCTGAGCCCTGTGCCTGGTGACTGTGTAACCGGTGTGTGTGTATGTGTGTGCTATTCTCAGCCCTGTGCTCTGGTAACGGTTCAACCGGTTTGTCTGTGTGTGTGTGAGTGTGTGCTATACTCAGCCCTGTGCCCTGGCAACTATGCAACAGGTTTGTTTGGGTGTGTGTGTGAATTCTCAGCCCTGTGTCCTGGAGACTGTGCAACCATTTTTTGTGTGTTTGTGTGCATATATGTGTGTGTGTGTGCTATTCTCAGACCCGAGCCCTGGCAATTGTGCAACTGGTTTTGTGTGTGTGTGTGTGTGTGTGTGTGTGCTGTTCTCAGCCCTGTGCGCTGGCGATCATGCAACTCATTTGTGTTTGTGCGTGTGTGTGCCTGTGTTGTTCCCAGGCTTGTGCTCTGCCGACTGTGAAACCGGTTTATGTGTGTGTGTGTGTGTGTATGTGTGTTCTGTTCTCAGCCCTGTACCCTGGAGACTGTGCAATCAGTTTGCATGTGTGTGTGTGTGTGTGTGTGTGTGTGTGTGTGTGTTAGAGCTGTTCTGAACCCTGTTCCCTGGTGACTGTGCAACCGGTTTGTGTGAATGTTTCTGTGTGTGTGTGTGTGTGTGTGTGTGTGTGCTTTTCTCAGCCCTTTGTCCTGGCAACTGTGCAACCTGTTTGTGTGTGTATCTGTGTGTATGTGTCCTGTTCTAAGACCTGTAACCTGGTGACTGTGCAACAGGTTTGTGTGTATGTGTGTGTGTGTGTGCCATTTTCAGCCCCGTGCCCTGGCGACTATGAAACCAGTTTGTGTATGTGTGTGTCTGTGTCTGTGCTATTTTCAGCACTGTACCCTGGAAACTGTACAACCGGTTTGGGTGTTGTGTGTGTGTTTGTTCTGTTCACTGCCCTGTGCCCAGGCGATTGTTCAACAGGTTTGTGTGTGTGTGTGTGTGCTGTTCTCAGTCCTATGCCTGGCGACTGTGCAAAGGTTTCTGTGTGTGTGTGTGTGTGTGTGTGTGTGTGTTCGAGCTGTTCTGAGCCCTGAGCCTTGGTGAGTGCGCAACTGGTTTATGTGTTTGTGTATGTGTGTGTGTGAGTGTGTATGTGTGCCATTCTCAACCCTGTGCTAGCGACTGTGAAACCGGGTATTCGTGTGTGTGTGTGTGTGCCATTCTCAGACTTATCCCTGGTGACTGTGTAAGCGGTTTGGGTGTATATGTGTGTGTGTGTGTACGTGCTGTTCTAAGCCCTGCACCCTGGCGACTGTGCAACCGGTTTGTGTGTGTGTGTGTGTGTGTGTGTGTGTGTGTGTGCCTTTCTAAGCCCTGTACACTGGCGAATGTGTACAGGTTTGTGTGTGTGTGTGTGGGGGGGAGTGCTGATCTCAGCCCTGTGGTCTGGCAACTGTGAAACCGGCTTGAGTGTGTGTGGGTGTGTGTGGGTGCTGTTATCAGCCCTGTGCCCTGGCGACTCTGATACTGGTTTGTGTTCATGTGTGTGTGTGTGTGTGTTGCTGTTCTCAGCCCTGTGCCCTGGCGATTGTGCAACCAGTATCTGTATGCCTGTGTGTGTGTGTGTGTGTGTGTGTGCTGTTCTCAACCCTTTGCCCTGGCGATTGTTCAACCAGTTTGTGTATATGTGTGTGTAGGTGTGTGTGCCATCCTGAGCTTTATGCCCTGGCAACTGGGGAACCGGTGTGTGTGTGTGTCTGTGTGTGTGCTGATTTCAGCCATGTGCCCTACCGACTGTGCAACTGGTTTGTGTGTGTGTGTGTGTGCACACGATTCTCATCTTTGTGTCCTGGCGACTGTGTAACCGTTTGTGTGTGTGAGTGTGTGTAAGTGTGTGCTCTTTTCAGCCCTGTTTCCTAGAGACTGTGCAACCGGTTGGTGTGTGTGTGTGTGTTTGTGTGTGTGTGCTGTTCTCCGTCCTGTGCCCTGGCTACAAAGAATCTGGTTTGTGGTGGGTGTGTGTGTGTTTGTTTGAGCTGTTCTGAGCCCTGTGCCTTGGCTACTGTGCAACAGGTTTATGTGTATGTGTGTGTGTTTGTGTGCGTGTGTGCCTATCTCAGCCCTGTGCCCTGGCGACTGTGCAATGGTTTGTTCGTGTGTGTGTGTGTGTGTATTTGTGTGTGCCATTCACCGCCCCTGTTCCCTGACGACTGTGCAAGCAGTTTGTTTGTGTGTGTGTGTGTGTGTGTGTGTGTGTGTGCTGTTCTCAGCCCTGTGCCTTGGCAACTGTGAAACCGGTTTGTGTGTGTGTGTGTGTGTATGTGTCTGTGTGTGCATCTGTCTGTGTGTGTATATGCTGTTCTCAGCCCTGTGCCCTGGCGACTGAGAAACCGGTGTGTGTGTGTGTGTTTGTGTGTGTGTGTGTGTGTGTGCCAGTCTCAGCCCTGTGCTTGATGACTGTGCAAGTGGTTAGTGGGTGTATGTGTGTGAGTGTATATGTGTGTGTGTGCTTTGTTCTGTTTTCAGCCCTGTGCCTTAGTGACTGTGTAACTGGTGTGTGTGTGTGTGTGTGTGTGTGTGTGTGTGTGCTCTTCTCAGGCCTGTGCCCTGTTGACTGTGCAACCGGTTTGTCTGTGTATGTGAGTGGGTGCCGTTCTCAGCCCTGTGCCCTGGCAACTGTGCAAGAGGTTTGTTTTTGTCGAGTGTAAGTTTGAATTCTCAGCCGTGTGCCTTGGAGACTGTTCAACTGGTGTGTGTGTGTGTGTGTGTGTGTGTGTGTGTGTGTGTGTTAGAGCTGTTCTTAGCCCTGTGCCTTGGCTAGTGCGCAACCGGTTTATGTGTTTGTGTATGTGTGTGTGTGAATCTCTGTGTGTGCTGTTCTGAATCCTGTGCCCTGGAAACAGTGCAACAGTTTTGTGCGCGTGTGTGTGTGTGTGTATGTGTGCCATTCTGAGCCCTTTTTCCTGTCGACTGTGAAACCGGTTAGTGTTTATGTGTGTGTATGTGTGTGTGTGTGTTTCATTCTCAGACCTGTGTCCTGGCAACTGTGCAATCCGTTTGTGTGTCCCTGCGTGTTTGTGTGCTGTTCTCAGTCCTGTGCCCGGGCGACTGTGCAACTAATTTGTGTGTGTGCGTGTGTGTGTCTGTGTTGTTCTCAGGCTTGTCCTCTGGCGACTGTGAAACCGGTTTATGTCTCTGTGTGTGTATGTGTTCTGTTCTCAGCCATGAACCCTGGTGACCGTGCTATTGGTTTGTGTGTGTGTGTTAGAATAATCTGAGCCCTGTGACCTGGAGAGTGCACAACCAGTTTATGTATTTGTGTATGTGTGTGTGTGAATCTGTGTGTGTGCTGTTCTCAATCCTCTGCCCTGCAAACTGTGCAACAGTTTTGTGTGTGTGTGTGTGTGTGTGCTGTTCTGAGCCCTGTTTCCTGTCGACTGTGAAACCGGTTTGTGTTTATGTTTGTGTGTGTGTGTGTGTGTGCCGTTTTCAGCCCTGTGCCCTGGCAACAATGCAACTAGTTTGTTCATGTGTGTGTGTGTATGTGTGTGTGTATGTGTGTGCGCCATTCTCATCCCCGTGCCCTGGGGACTGTGCAAGCAGTTTTTTTGTGTAGGTGTGTGTGTGTGTGTGTGTGTGTGTGTGTGTGTGTGTGAGTGCTATTCTCAGCCCTTTGGCCTGGCGACACTGCAACCGGATTATGAGTGTATGTGTGTTTTTGTGTGCCATTCTCAGCCCTGGGCCCTGGCGACTGTGCAATGGTTTGTTCGTGTGTGTGTGTGTGTGTGTGTGTGTGTGTGTGTGTGTGTGCCATTCTCAGCCCTTTTCCCTGGAAACTGTTCAAGCAGTTTGTGTGTGTATGTTTGTGTTTGGGTATGTGCTGTTCTCAGCCCTGTGCTCTGGAGACTGTGAAACCGGTTTATGTGTGTGCGTGTGTGTGTGTGTGTGTGTGTGTGTGTGTGTGTGTGTGTGTGCCATACTCAGCCCTATGCCCTGGCTACTGTGCAACTAATTTTTGTGTGTGCGTGTGTGTGTCTGTGTTGTTCTCAGGCTTGTGCTCTGGCGACTGTAAAACCGGTTTTTGTCTGTGTGTGTGTTCAGTTCTCAGCCCTGTACCCTGGCGATTCTGCAACTGGTTTATGTGTGTGTGTGTGTGTGTGTGTGTGTGTGTGTGTGTGTGTGCTGTTCTCAGCCCTGTGCCTGGTGACTGTGAAACCGGTTTGTGTGTGTGTGTGTGTGTTTGAGCTGTTCTTTGCCCTGTGCCTTGGCTACTGTGCAACAGGTTTATGTGTATGTGTGTGTGTGTATTTGTGTGTGCCATTCACCGCCCTGTGCCCTGACGACTGTGCTAGCAGTTTGTTTGTGTATGTTTCTGTGTGTGTATGCGTGTGTGTGTGTGTGTGTGTATGTGCTGTTCTCAGCCCTGTGCCCTGGCAACTGTGCAACCGGTTTGTATGTGTGTGTGTGTTTGTGTGTGCCATTTACAGCCTTGTGCCCTGGCGACTGTGCAAGCAGTTTGTGTGTATGTGTCTGTGTGTGTATGTGTCTGTGTGTGCATCTGTCTGTGTGTGTATATGCTGTTCTCAGCCCTGTGCTCTGGCAACTGAGAAACCGGTTTGTGTGTGTGTGTTAGAATGATGTGAGCCCTGTGACCTGGAGAGTGCACAACCAGTTTATGTATTTGTGTACGTGTGTTTGTGAATCTGTGTGTGTGCTGTTCTCAATCCTGTGCCCTGGAAACTGTGCAACAGTTTTGTGTGTGTGTGTATGTGTGTGCTGTTCTGAGCCCTGTTTCCTGTCGACTGTGAAACCGGTTTGTGTTTATGTTTGTCTGTGTGTGTGTGTGTGCCGTTTTCAGCCCTCTGCCCTGGCAACATTGCAACTAGTTTGTTCATGTGAGTGTGTGTATGTGTGTGTGTGTGTGTGTGTGTGCTCTTCTCAGCCCTTTGGCCTGGCGACACTGCAACTGGTTTATGAGTGTATGTGTGTGTTTGTGTGCCATTCTCAGCCCTGGGCCCTGGCGACTGTGCAATGTTTTGTTCGTGTGTGTGTGTGTGTGTGTGTGTTTGTGTTTGCCATTCTCAGCCCTTTGCCCTGGCAACTATGCAAGCAGTTTGTGAGTGTAAGTTTGTGTTTGCGTATGTGGTGTTCTCAGCCCTGTGCCCTGGAGACTGTGAAACCGGTTTATGTGTGTGCGTGTGTGTGTGTGTGTGTGTGTGTGTGTGTGCCATACTCAGCCCTATGCCCTGGCTACTGTGCAACTAATTTGTGTGTGTGCGTGTGTGTGTCTGTGTTGTTCTCAGGCTTGTGCTCTGGCGACTGTAAAACCGGTTTGTGTCTGTGTGTGTGTTCAGTTCTCAGCCCTGTACCCTGGCTATTCTGCAACTGGTTTATGTCTGTGTGTGTGTGTGTGTGTGTGTGTGCTGTTCTCAGCCCTGTGCCTGGTGACTGTGAAACCGGTTTGTGTGTGTGTGTGTGTGTGTGTTTGAGCTGTTCTTTGCCCTGTGCCTTGGCTACTGTGCAACAGGTTTATGTGTATGTGTGTGTGTGTATTTGTGTGTGCCATTCACCGCCCTGTGCCCTGACGACTGTGCTAGCAGTTTGTTTGTGTATGTTTCTGTGTGTGTATGCGTGTGTGTGTGTGTGTGTATGTGCTGTTCTCAGCCCTGTGCCCTGGCAACTGTGAAACCGGTTTGTATGTGTGTGTGTGTTTGTGTGTGCCATTTACAGCCTTGTGCCCTGGCGACTGTGCAAGCAGTTTGTGTGTATGTGTCTGTGTGTGTATGTGTCTGTGTGTGCATCTGTCTGTGTGTGTATATGCTGTTCTCAGCCCTGTGCCCTGGCAACTGAGAAACCGGTTTGTGTGTGTGTGTTAGAATGATGTGAGCCCTGTGACCTGGAGAGTGCACAACCAGTTTATGTATTTGTGTACGTGTGTTTGTGAATCTGTGTGTGTGCTGTTCTCAATCCTGTGCCCTGGAAACTGTGCAACAGTTTTGTGTGTGTGTGTATGTGTGTGCTGTTCTGAGCCCTGTTTCCTGTCGACTGTGAAACCGGTTTGTGTTTATGTTTGTGTGTGTGTGTGTGTGTGCCGTTTTCAGCCCTCTGCCCTGGCAACATTGCAACTAGTTTGTTCATGTGAGTGTGTGTATGTGTGTGTGTGTGTGTGTGTGTGCTCTTCTCAGCCCTTTGGCCTGGCGACACTGCAACTGGTTTATGAGTGTATGTGTGTGTTTGTGTGCCATTCTCAGCCCTGGGCCCTGGCGACTGTGCAATGTTTTGTTCGTGTGTGTGTGTGTGTGTGTGTGTGTGTTTGTGTTTGCCATTCTCAGCCCTTTGCCCTGGCAACTATGCAAGCAGTTTGTGAGTGTAAGTTTGTGTTTGCGTATGTGGTGTTCTCAGCCCTGTGCCCTGGAGACTGTGAAACCGGTTTATGTGTGTGCGTGTGTGTGTGTGTGTGTGTGTGTGTGTGCCATACTCAGCCCTATGCCCTGGCTACTGTGCAACTAATTTGTGTGTGTGCGTGTGTGTGTCTGTGTTGTTCTCAGGCTTGTGCTCTGGCGACTGTAAAACCGGTTTGTGTCTGTGTGTGTGTTCAGTTCTCAGCCCTGTACCCTGGCTATTCTGCAACTGGTTTATGTCTGTGTGTGTGTGTGTGTGTGTGTGTGCTGTTCTCAGCCCTGTGCCCTGGTGACAGTGCAACCGGTTTGTGTGTGTGTTTGTGTGTGTGAGTGTGTGCCGTTCTGAGCCCTGTGCCTGGTGACTGTGTAACCGGTGTGTGTGTATGTGTGTGCTATTCTCAGCCCTGTGCTCTGGTAACGGTTCAACCGGTTTGTCTGTGTGTGTGTGAGTGTGTGCTATACTCAGCCCTG
>NC_082638.1:20962500-20985000 GCF_002263795.3 Bos taurus
AGGCTTGTGCTCTGCCGACTGTGAAACCGGTTTATGTGTGTGTGTGTGTGTATGTGTGTTCTGTTCTCAGCCCTGTACCCTGGAGACTGTGCAATCAGTTTGCATGTGTGTGTGTGTGTGTGTGTGTGTGTGTGTGTTAGAGCTGTTCTGAACCCTGTTCCCTGGTGACTGTGCAACCGGTTTGTGTGAATGTTTCTGTGTGTGTGTGTGTGTGTGTGTGTGTGCTTTTCTCAGCCCTTTGTCCTGGCAACTGTGCAACCTGTTTGTGTGTGTATCTGTGTGTATGTGTCCTGTTCTAAGACCTGTAACCTGGTGACTGTGCAACAGGTTTGTGTGTATGTGTGTGTGTGTGTGCCATTTTCAGCCCCGTGCCCTGGCGACTATGAAACCAGTTTGTGTATGTGTGTGTCTGTGTCTGTGCTATTTTCAGCACTGTACCCTGGAAACTGTACAACCGGTTTGGGTGTTGTGTGTGTGTTTGTTCTGTTCACTGCCCTGTGCCCAGGCGATTGTTCAACAGGTTTGTGTGTGTGTGTGTGTGCTGTTCTCAGTCCTATGCCTGGCGACTGTGCAAAGGTTTCTGTGTGTGTGTGTGTGTGTGTGTGTGTTCGAGCTGTTCTGAGCCCTGAGCCTTGGTGAGTGCGCAACTGGTTTATGTGTTTGTGTATGTGTGTGTGTGAGTGTGTATGTGTGCCATTCTCAACCCTGTGCTAGCGACTGTGAAACCGGGTATTCATGTGTGTGTGTGTGCCATTCTCAGACTTATCCCTGGTGACTGTGTAAGCGGTTTGGGTGTATATGTGTGTGTGTGTGTACGTGCTGTTCTAAGCCCTGCACCCTGGCGACTGTGCAACCGGTTTGTGTGTGTGTGTGTGTGTGTGTGTGTGTGTGTGTGTGTGTGTGCCTTTCTAAGCCCTGTACGCTGGCGAATGTGTACAGGTTTGTGTGTGTGTGTGTGGGGGGGAGTGCTGATCTCAGCCCTGTGGTCTGGCAACTGTGAAACCGGCTTGAGTGTGTGTGGGTGTGTGTGGGTGCTGTTATCAGCCCTGTGCCCTGGCGACTCTGATACTGGTTTGTGTTCATGTGTGTGTGTGTGTGTGTTGCTGTTCTCAGCCCTGTGCCCTGGCGATTGTGCAACCAGTATCTGTATGCCTGTGTGTGTGTGTGTGTGTGTGTGTGCTGTTCTCAACCCTTTGCCCTGGCGATTGTTCAACCAGTTTGTGTATATGTGTGTGTAGGTGTGTGTGCCATCCTGAGCTTTATGCCCTGGCAACTGGGGAACCGGTGTGTGTGTGTGTCTGTGTGTGTGCTGATTTCAGCCATGTGCCCTACCGACTGTGCAACTGGTTTGTGTGTGTGTGTGTGTGCACACGATTCTCATCTTTGTGTCCTGGCGACTGTGTAACCGTTTGTGTGTGTGAGTGTGTGTAAGTGTGTGCTCTTTTCAGCCCTGTTTCCTAGAGACTGTGCAACCGGTTGGTGTGTGTGTGTGTGTTTGTGTGTGTGTGCTGTTCTCCGTCCTGTGCCCTGGCTACAAAGAATCTGGTTTGTGGTGGGTGTGTGTGTGTTTGTTTGAGCTGTTCTGAGCCCTGTGCCTTGGCTACTGTGCAACAGGTTTATGTGTATGTGTGTGTGTTTGTGTGCGTGTGTGCCTATCTCAGCCCTGTGCCCTGGCGACTGTGCAATGGTTTGTTCGTGTGTGTGTGTGTGTGTATTTGTGTGTGCCATTCACCGCCCCTGTTCCCTGACGACTGTGCAAGCAGTTTGTTTGTGTGTGTGTGTGTGTGTGTGTGTGTGTGTGTGTGCTGTTCTCAGCCCTGTGCCTTGGCAACTGTGAAACCGGTTTGTGTGTGTGTGTGTGTGTATGTGTCTGTGTGTGCATCTGTCTGTGTGTGTATATGCTGTTCTCAGCCCTGTGCCCTGGCGACTGAGAAACCGGTGTGTGTGTGTGTGTTTGTGTGTGTGTGTGTGTGTGTGCCAGTCTCAGCCCTGTGCTTGATGACTGTGCAAGTGGTTAGTGGGTGTATGTGTGTGAGTGTATATGTGTGTGTGTGCTTTGTTCTGTTTTCAGCCCTGTGCCTTAGTGACTGTGTAACTGGTGTGTGTGTGTGTGTGTGTGTGTGTGTGTGTGTGCTCTTCTCAGGCCTGTGCCCTGTTGACTGTGCAACCGGTTTGTCTGTGTATGTGAGTGGGTGCCGTTCTCAGCCCTGTGCCCTGGCAACTGTGCAAGAGGTTTGTTTTTGTCGAGTGTAAGTTTGAATTCTCAGCCGTGTGCCTTGGAGACTGTTCAACTGGTGTGTGTGTGTGTGTGTGTGTGTGTGTGTGTGTGTGTGTTAGAGCTGTTCTTAGCCCTGTGCCTTGGCTAGTGCGCAACCGGTTTATGTGTTTGTGTATGTGTGTGTGTGAATCTCTGTGTGTGCTGTTCTGAATCCTGTGCCCTGGAAACAGTGCAACAGTTTTGTGCGCGTGTGTGTGTGTGTGTATGTGTGCCATTCTGAGCCCTTTTTCCTGTCGACTGTGAAACCGGTTAGTGTTTATGTGTGTGTATGTGTGTGTGTGTGTTTCATTCTCAGACCTGTGTCCTGGCAACTGTGCAACCCGTTTGTGTGTCCCTGCGTGTTTGTGTGCTGTTCTCAGTCCTGTGCCCGGGCGACTGTGCAACTAATTTGTGTGTGTGCGTGTGTGTGTCTGTGTTGTTCTCAGGCTTGTCCTCTGGCGACTGTGAAACCGGTTTATGTCTCTGTGTGTGTATGTGTTCTGTTCTCAGCCATGAACCCTGGTGACCATGCTATTGGTTTGTGTGTGTGTGTTAGAATGATCTGAGCCCTGTGACCTGGAGAGTGCACAACCAGTTTATGTATTTGTGTATGTGTGTGTGTGAATCTGTGTGTGTGCTGTTCTCAATCCTCTGCCCTGCAAACTGTGCAACAGTTTTGTGTGTGTGTGTGTGTGTGTGCTGTTCTGAGCCCTGTTTCCTGTCGACTGTGAAACCGGTTTGTGTTTATGTTTGTGTGTGTGTGTGTGTGTGCCGTTTTCAGCCCTGTGCCCTGGCAACAATGCAACTAGTTTGTTCATGTGTGTGTGTGTATGTGTGTGTGTATGTGTGTGCGCCATTCTCATCCCTGTGCCCTGGGGACTGTGCAAGCAGTTTTTTTGTGTAGGTGTGTGTGTGTGTGTGTGTGTGTGTGTGTGTGTGTGAGTGCTATTCTCAGCCCTTTGGCCTGGCGACACTGCAACCGGATTATGAGTGTATGTGTGTTTTTGTGTGCCATTCTCAGCCCTGGGCCCTGGCGACTGTGCAATGGTTTGTTCGTGTGTGTGTGTGTGTGTGTGTGTGTGTGTGTGTGTGTGTGTGTGCCATTCTCAGCCCTTTTCCCTGGAAACTGTTCAAGCAGTTTGTGTGTGTATGTTTGTGTTTGGGTATGTGCTGTTCTCAGCCCTGTGCTCTGGAGACTGTGAAACCGGTTTATGTGTGTGCGTGTGTGTGTGTGTGTGTGTGTGTGTGTGTGTGTGCCATACTCAGCCCTATGCCCTGGCTACTGTGCAACTAATTTTTGTGTGTGCGTGTGTGTGTCTGTGTTGTTCTCAGGCTTGTGCTCTGGCGACTGTAAAACCGGTTTGTGTCTGTGTGTGTGTTCAGTTCTCAGCCCTGTACCCTGGCGATTCTGCAACTGGTTTATGTGTGTGTGTGTGTGTGTGTGTGTGTGTGTGTGTGTGTGTGTGCTGTTCTCAGCCCTGTGCCTGGTGACTGTGAAACCGGTTTGTGTGTGTGTGTGTGTGTTTGAGCTGTTCTTTGCCCTGTGCCTTGGCTACTGTGCAACAGGTTTATGTGTATGTGTGTGTGTGTATTTGTGTGTGCCATTCACCGCCCTGTGCCCTGACGACTGTGCTAGCAGTTTGTTTGTGTATGTTTCTGTGTGTGTATGCGTGTGTGTGTGTGTGTGTGTATGTGCTGTTCTCAGCCCTGTGCCCTGGCAACTGTGCAACCGGTTTGTATGTGTGTGTGTGTTTGTGTGTGCCATTTACAGCCTTGTGCCCTGGCGACTGTGCAAGCAGTTTGTGTGTATGTGTCTGTGTGTGTATGTGTCTGTGTGTGCATCTGTCTGTGTGTGTATATGCTGTTCTCAGCCCTGTGCTCTGGCAACTGAGAAACAGGTTTGTGTGTGTGTGTTAGAATGATGTGAGCCCTGTGACCTGGAGAGTGCACAACCAGTTTATGTATTTGTGTACGTGTGTTTGTGAATCTGTGTGTGTGCTGTTCTCAATCCTGTGCCCTGGAAACTGTGCAACAGTTTTGTGTGTGTGTGTATGTGTGTGCTGTTCTGAGCCCTGTTTCCTGTCGACTGTGAAACCGGTTTGTGTTTATGTTTGTGTGTGTGTGTGTGTGTGCCGTTTTCAGCCCTCTGCCCTGGCAACATTGCAACTAGTTTGTTCATGTGAGTGTGTGTATGTGTGTGTGTGTGTGTGTGTGTGCTCTTCTCAGCCCTTTGGCCTGGCGACACTGCAACTGGTTTATGAGTGTATGTGTGTGTTTGTGTGCCATTCTCAGCCCTGGGCCCTGGCGACTGTGCAATGTTTTGTTCGTGTGTGTGTGTGTGTGTGTGTGTGTGTTTGTGTTTGCCATTCTCAGCCCTTTGCCCTGGCAACTATGCAAGCAGTTTGTGAGTGTAAGTTTGTGTTTGCGTATGTGGTGTTCTCAGCCCTGTGCCATGGAGACTGTGAAACCGGTTTATGTGTGTGCGTGTGTGTGTGTGTGTGTGTGTGTGTGTGTGCCATACTCAGCCCTATGCCCTGGCTACTGTGCAACTAATTTGTGTGTGTGCGTGTGTGTGTCTGTGTTGTTCTCAGGCTTGTGCTCTGGCGACTGTAAAACCGGTTTGTGTCTGTGTGTGTGTTCAGTTCTCAGCCCTGTACCCTGGCTATTCTGCAACTGGTTTATGTCTGTGTGTGTGTGTGTGTGTGTGTGTGCTGTTCTCAGCCCTGTGCCTGGTGACTGTGAAACCGGTTTGTGTGTGTGTGTGTGTGTTTGAGCTGTTCTTTGCCCTGTGCCTTGGCTACTGTGCAACAGGTTTATGTGTATGTGTGTGTGTGTATTTGTGTGTGCCATTCACCGCCCTGTGCCCTGACGACTGTGCTAGCAGTTTGTTTGTGTATGTTTCTGTGTGTGTATGCGTGTGTGTGTGTGTGTGTATGTGCTGTTCTCAGCCCTGTGCCCTGGCCACTGTGAAACCGGTTTGTATGTGTGTGTGTGTTTGTGTGTGCCATTTACAGCCTTGTGCCCTGGCGACTGTGCAAGCAGTTTGTGTGTATGTGCCTGTGTGTGTATGTGTCTGTGTGTGCATCTGTCTTTGTGTGTATATGCTGTTCTCAGCCCTGTGCCCTGGCAACTGAGAAACAGGTTTGTGTGTGTGTGTTAGAATGATGTGAGCCCTGTGACCTGGAGAGTGCACAACCAGTTTATGTATTTGTGTACGTGTGTTTGTGAATCTGTGTGTGTGCTGTTCTCAATCCTGTGCCCTGGAAACTGTGCAACAGTTTTGTGTGTGTGTGTATGTGTGTGCTGTTCTGAGCCCTGTTTCCTGTCGACTGTGAAACCGGTTTGTGTTTATGTTTGTGTGTGTGTGTGTGTGTGTCGTTTTCAGCCCTCTGCCCTGGCAACATTGCAACTAGTTTGTTCATGTAAGTGTGTGTATGTGTGTGTGTGTGTGTGTGTGTGCTCTTCTCAGCCCTTTGGCCTGGCGACACTGCAACTGGTTTATGAGTGTATGTGTGTGTTTGTGTGCCATTCTCAGCCCTGGGCCCTGGCGACTGTGCAATGTTTTGTTCGTGTGTGTGTGTGTGTGTGTGTGTTTGTGTTTGCCATTCTCAGCCCTTTGCCCTGGCAACTATGCAAGCAGTTTGTGAGTGTAAGTTTGTGTTTGCGTATGTGGTGTTCTCAGCCCTGTGCCCTGGAGACTGTGAAACCGGTTTATGTGTGTGCGTGTGTGTGTGTGTGTGTGTGTGTGTGTGTGCCATACTCAGCCCTATGCCCTGGCTACTGTGCAACTAATTTGTGTGTGTGCGTGTGTGTGTCTGTGTTGTTCTCAGGCTTGTGCTCTGGCGACTGTAAAACCGGTTTGTGTCTGTGTGTGTGTTCAGTTCTCAGCCCTGTACCCTGGCTATTCTGCAACTGGTTTATGTCTGTGTGTGTGTGTGTGTGTGTGTGTGCTGTTCTCAGCCCTGTGCCCTGGTGACAGTGCAACCGGTTTGTGTGTGTGTTTGTGTGTGTGAGTGTGTGCCGTTCTGAGCCCTGTGCCTGGTGACTGTGTAACCGGTGTGTGTGTATGTGTGTGCTATTCTCAGCCCTGTGCTCTGGTAACGGTTCAACCGGTTTGTCTGTGTGTGTGTGAGTGTGTGCTATACTCAGCCCTGTGCCCTGGCAACTATGCAACAGGTTTGTTTGGGTGTGTGTGTGAATTCTCAGCCCTGTGTCCTGGAGACTGTGCAACCATTTTTTGTGTGTTTGTGTGCATATATGTGTGTGTGTGTGCTATTCTCAGACCCGAGCCCTGGCAGTTGTGCAACTGGTTTTGTGTGTGTGTGTGTGTGTGTGTGTGTGTGTGTGCTGTTCTCAGCCCTGTGCGCTGGCGATCATGCAACTCATTTGTGTTTGTGCGTGTGTGTGCCTGTGTTGTTCCCAGGCTTGTGCTCTGCCGACTGTGAAACCGGTTTATGTGTGTGTGTGTGTGTGTGTATGTGTGTTCTGTTCTCAGCCCTGTACCCTGGAGACTGTGCAATCAGTTTGCATGTGTGTGTGTGTGTGTGTGTGTGTGTGTGTGTGTGTGTTAGAGCTGTTCTGAACCCTGTTCCCTGGTGACTGTGCAACCGGTTTGTGTGAATGTTTCTGTGTGTGTGTGTGTGTGTGTGTGTGTGCTTTTCTCAGCCCTTTGTCCTGGCAACTGTGCAACCTGTTTGTGTGTGTATCTGTGTGTATGTGTCCTGTTCTAAGACCTGTAACCTGGTGACTGTGCAACAGGTTTGTGTGTATGTGTGTGTGTGTGTGCCATTTTCAGCCCCGTGCCCTGGCGACTATGAAACCAGTTTGTGTATGTGTGTGTCTGTGTCTGTGCTATTTTCAGCACTGTACCCTGGAAACTGTACAACCGGTTTGGGTGTTGTGTGTGTGTTTGTTCTGTTCACTGCCCTGTGCCCAGGCGATTGTTCAACAGGTTTGTGTGTGTGTGTGTGTGCTGTTCTCAGTCCTATGCCTGGCGACTGTGCAAAGGTTTCTGTGTGTGTGTGTGTGTGTGTGTGTGTGTGTGTGTGTGTGTGTTCGAGCTGTTCTGAGCCCTGAGCCTTGGTGAGTGCGCAACTGGTTTATGTGTTTGTGTATGTGTGTGTGTGAGTGTGTATGTGTGCCATTCTCAACCCTGTGCTAGCGACTGTGAAATCGGGTATTCGTGTGTGTGTGTGTGTGCCATTCTCAGACTTATCCCTGGTGACTGTGTAAGCGGTTTGGGTGTATATGTGTGTGTGTGTGTACGTGCTGTTCTAAGCCCTGCACCCTGGCGACTGTGCAACCGGTTTGTGTGTGTGTGTGTGTGTGTGTGTGTGTGTGTGTGTGCCTTTCTAAGCCCTGTACGCTGGCGAATGTGTACAGGTTTGTGTGTGTGTGGGGGGGGGGGAGTGCTGATCTCAGCCCTGTGGTCTGGCAACTGTGAAACCGGCTTGAGTGTGTGTGGGTGTGTGTGGGTGCTGTTATCAGCCCTGTGCCCTGGCGACTCTGATACTGGTTTGTGTTCATGTGTGTGTGTGTGTGTGTTGCTGTTCTCAGCCCTGTGCCCTGGCGATTGTGCAACCAGTATCTGTATGCCTGTGTGTGTGTGTGTGTGTGTGTGCTGTTCTCAACCCTTTGCCCTGGCGATTGTTCAACCAGTTTGTGTATATGTGTGTGTAGGTGTGTGTGCCATCCTGAGCTTTATGCCCTGGCAACTGGGGAACCGGTGTGTGTGTGTGTCTGTGTGTGTGCTGATTTCAGCCATGTGCCCTACCGACTGTGCAACTGGTTTGTGTGTGTGTGTGTGTGCACACGATTCTCATCTTTGTGTCCTGGCGACTGTGTAACCGTTTGTGTGTGTGAGTGTGTGTAAGTGTGTGCTCTTTTCAGCCCTGTTTCCTAGAGACTGTGCAACCGGTTGGTGTGTGTGTGTGTGTTTGTGTGTGTGTGCTGTTCTCCGTCCTGTGCCCTGGCTACAAAGAATCTGGTTTGTGGTGGGTGTGTGTGTGTTTGTTTGAGCTGTTCTGAGCCCTGTGCCTTGGCTACTGTGCAACAGGTTTATGTGTATGTGTGTGTGTTTGTGTGCGTGTGTGCCTATCTCAGCCCTGTGCCCTGGCGACTGTGCAATGGTTTGTTCGTGTGTGTGTGTGTGTGTATTTGTGTGTGCCATTCACCGCCCCTGTTCCCTGAGGACTGTGCAAGCAGTTTGTTTGTGTGTGTGTGTGTGTGTGTGTGTGTGTGTGTGTGTGTGTGTGTGCTGTTCTCAGCCCTGTGCCTTGGCAACTGTGAAACCGGTTTGTGTGTGTGTGTGTGTGTATGTGTCTGTGTGTGCATCTGTCTGTGTGTGTATATGCTGTTCTCAGCCCTGTGCCCTGGCGACTGAGAAACCGGTGTGTGTGTGTGTGTTTGTGTGTGTGTGTGTGTGTGTGCCAGTCTCAGCCCTGTGCTTGATGACTGTGCAAGTGGTTAGTGGGTGTATGTGTGTGAGTGTATATGTGTGTGTGTGCTTTGTTCTGTTTTCAGCCCTGTGCCTTAGTGACTGTGTAACTGGTGTGTGTGTGTGTGTGTGTGTGTGTGTGTGCTCTTCTCAGGCCTGTGCCCTGTTGACTGTGCAACCGGTTTGTCTGTGTATGTGAGTGGGTGCCGTTCTCAGCCCTGTGCCCTGGCAACTGTGCAAGAGGTTTGTTTTTGTCGAGTGTAAGTTTGAATTCTCAGCCGTGTGCCTTGGAGACTGTTCAACTGGTATGTGTGTGTGTGTGTGTGTGTGTGTGTGTGTGTGTGTGTGTGTTAGAGCTGTTCTTAGCCCTGTGCCTTGGCTAGTGCGCAACCGGTTTATGTGTTTGTGTATGTGTGTGTGTGAATCTCTGTGTGTGCTGTTCTGAATCCTGTGCCCTGGAAACAGTGCAACAGTTTTGTGCGCGTGTGTGTGTGTGTGTATGTGTGCCATTCTGAGCCCTTTTTCCTGTCGACTGTGAAACCGGTTAGTGTTTATGTGTGTGTATGTGTGTGTGTGTGTTTCATTCTCAGACCTGTGTCCTGGCAACTGTGCAACCCGTTTGTGTGTCCCTGCGTGTTTGTGTGCTGTTCTCAGTCCTGTGCCCGGGCGACTGTGCAACTAATTTGTGTGTGTGCGTGTGTGTGTC
Source organism: Bos taurus (assembly GCF_002263795.3). Lineage (NCBI taxonomy): Eukaryota > Metazoa > Chordata > Mammalia > Artiodactyla > Bovidae > Bos > Bos taurus. Next base: position 20,971,900 of record NC_082638.1, read on the forward strand.
TGTGTTGTTCTCAGGCTTGTCCTCTGGCGACTGTGAAACCGGTTTATGTCTCTGTGTGTGTATGTGTTCTGTTCTCAGCCATGAACCCTGGTGACCGTGCTATTGGTTTGTGTGTGTGTGTTAGAATGATCTGAGCCCTGTGACCTGGAGAGTGCACAACCAGTTTATGTATTTGTGTACGTGTGTGTGTGAATCTGTGTGTGTGCTGTTCTCAATCCTCTGCCCTGCAAACTGTGCAACAGTTTTGTGTGTGTGTGTATGTGTGTGCTGTTCTGAGCCCTGTTTCCTGTCGACTGTGAAACCGGTTTGTGTTTATGTTTGTGTGTGTGTGTGTGTGTGCCGTTTTCAGCCCTGTGCCCTGGCAACAATGCAACTAGTTTGTTCATGTGTGTGTGTGTATGTGTGTGTGTATGTGTGTGCGCCATTCTCATCCCTGTGCCCTGGAGACTGTGCAAGCAGTTTTTTTGTGTAGGTGTGTGTGTGTGTGTGTGTGTGTGTGTGTGAGTGCTATTCTCAGCCCTTTGGCCTGGCGACACTGCAACCGGATTATGAGTGTATGTGTGTTTTTGTGTGCCATTCTCAGCCCTGGGCCCTGGCGACTGTGCAATGGTTTGTTCGTGTGTGTGTGTGTGTGTGTGTGCCATTCTCAGCCCTTTTCCCTGGAAACTGTTCAAGCAGTTTGTGTGTGTATGTTTGTGTTTGGGTATGTGCTGTTCTCAGCCCTGTGCTCTGGAGACTGTGAAACCGGTTTATGTGTGTGCGTGTGTGTGTGTGTGTGTGTGTGTGTGTGTGCCATACTCAGCCCTATGCCCTGGCTACTGTGCAACTAATTTTTGTGTGTGCGTGTGTGTGTCTGTGTTGTTCTCAGGCTTGTGCTCTGGCGACTGTAAAACCGGTTTGTGTCTGTGTGTGTGTTCAGTTCTCAGCCCTGTACCCTGGCGATTCTGCAACTGGTTTATGTGTGTGTGTGTGTGTGTGTGTGTGTGTGTGTGTGTGTGTGTGTGTGTGCTGTTCTCAGCCCTGTGCCTGGTGACTGTGAAACTGGTTTGTGTGTGTGTGTGTGTGTTTGAGCTGTTCTTTGCCCTGTGCCTTGGCTACTGTGCAACAGGTTTATGTGTATGTGTGTGTGTGTATTTGTGTGTGCCATTCACCGCCCTGTGCCCTGACGACTGTGCTAGCAGTTTGTTTGTGTATGTTTCTGTGTGTGTATGCGTGTGTGTGTGTGTGTATGTGCTGTTCTCAGCCCTGTGCCCTGGCAACTGTGAAACCGGTTTGTATGTGTGTGTGTGTTTGTGTGTGCCATTTACAGCCTTGTGCCCTGGCGACTGTGCAAGCAGTTTGTGTGTATGTGTCTGTGTGTGTATGTGTCTGTGTGTGCATCTGTCTGTGTGTGTATATGCTGTTCTCAGCCCTGTGCTCTGGCAACTGAGAAACCGGTTTGTGTGTGTGTGTTAGAATGATGTGAGCCCTGTGACCTGGAGAGTGCACAACCAGTTTATGTATTTGTGTACGTGTGTTTGTGAATCTGTGTGTGTGCTGTTCTCAATCCTGTGCCCTGGAAACTGTGCAACAGTTTTGTGTGTGTGTGTATGTGTGTGCTGTTCTGAGCCCTGTTTCCTGTCGACTGTGAAACCGGTTTGTGTTTATGTTTGTGTGTGTGTGTGTGTGTGCCGTTTTCAGCCCTCTGCCCTGGCAACATTGCAACTAGTTTGTTCATGTGAGTGTGTGTATGTGTGTGTGTGTGTGTGTGTGTGCTCTTCTCAGCCCTTTGGCCTGGCGACACTGCAACTGGTTTATGAGTGTATGTGTGTGTTTGTGTGCCATTCTCAGCCCTGGGCCCTGGCGACTGTGCAATGTTTTGTTCGTGTGTGTGTGTGTGTGTGTGTGTGTGTGTTTGTGTTTGCCATTCTCAGCCCTTTGCCCTGGCAACTATGCAAGCAGTTTGTGAGTGTAAGTTTGTGTTTGCGTATGTGGTGTTCTCAGCCCTGTGCCCTGGAGACTGTGAAACCGGTTTATGTGTGTGCGTGTGTGTGTGTGTGTGTGTGTGTGTGTGTGCCATACTCAGCCCTATGCCCTGGCTACTGTGCAACTAATTTGTGTGTGTGCGTGTGTGTGTCTGTGTTGTTCTCAGGCTTGTGCTCTGGCGACTGTAAAACCGGTTTGTGTCTGTGTGTGTGTTCAGTTCTCAGCCCTGTACCCTGGCTATTCTGCAACTGGTTTATGTCTGTGTGTGTGTGTGTGTGTGTGTGTGCTGTTCTCAGCCCTGTGCCTGGTGACTGTGAAACCGGTTTGTGTGTGTGTGTGTGTGTTTGAGCTGTTCTTTGCCCTGTGCCTTGGCTACTGTGCAACAGGTTTATGTGTATGTGTGTGTGTGTATTTGTGTGTGCCATTCACCGCCCTGTGCCCTGACGACTGTGCTAGCAGTTTGTTTGTGTATGTTTCTGTGTGTGTATGCGTGTGTGTGTGTGTGTGTATGTGCTGTTCTCAGCCCTGTGCCCTGGCAACTGTGAAACCGGTTTGTATGTGTGTGTGTGTTTGTGTGTGCCATTTACAGCCTTGTGCCCTGGCGACTGTGCAAGCAGTTTGTGTGTATGTGTCTGTGTGTGTATGTGTCTGTGTGTGCATCTGTCTGTGTGTGTATATGCTGTTCTCAGCCCTGTGCCCTGGCAACTGAGAAACCGGTTTGTGTGTGTGTGTTAGAATGATGTGAGCCCTGTGACCTGGAGAGTGCACAACCAGTTTATGTATTTGTGTATGTGTGTGTGTGAATCTGTGTGTGTGCTGTTCTCAATCCTGTGCCCTGGAAACTGTGCAACAGTTTTGTGTGTGTGTGTATGTGTGTGCTGTTCTGAACCCTGTTTCCTGTCGACTGTGAAACCGGTTTGTGTTTATGTTTGTGTGTGTGTGTGTGTGTGCCGTTTTCAGCCCTCTGCCCTGGCAACATTGCAACTAGTTTGTTCATGTGAGTGTGTGTATGTGTGTGTGTGTGTGTGTGTGTGCTCTTCTCAGCCCTTTGGCCTGGCGACACTGCAACTGGTTTATGAGTGTATGTGTGTGTTTGTGTGCCATTCTCAGCCCTGGGCCCTGGCGACTGTGCAATGTTTTGTTCGTGTGTGTGTGTGTGTGTGTGTGTGTGTTTGTGTTTGCCATTCTCAGCCCTTTGCCCTGGCAACTATGCAAGCAGTTTGTGAGTGTAAGTTTGTGTTTGCGTATGTGGTGTTCTCAGCCCTGTGCCCTGGAGACTGTGAAACCGGTTTATGTGTGTGCGTGTGTGTGTGTGTGTGTGTGTGTGTGTGTGTGCCATACTCAGCCCTATGCCCTGGCTACTGTGCAACTAATTTGTGTGTGTGCGTGTGTGTGTCTGTGTTGTTCTCAGGCTTGTGCTCTGGCGACTGTAAAACCGGTTTGTGTCTGTGTGTGTGTTCAGTTCTCAGCCCTGTACCCTGGCTATTCTGCAACTGGTTTATGTCTGTGTGTGTGTGTGTGTGTGCTGTTCTCAGCCCTGTGCCCTGGTGACAGTGCAACCGGTTTGTGTGTGTGTTTGTGTGTGTGAGTGTGTGCCGTTCTGAGCCCTGTGCCTGGTGACTGTGTAACCGGTGTGTGTGTATGTGTGTGCTATTCTCAGCCCTGTGCTCTGGTAACGGTTCAACCGGTTTGTCTGTGTGTGTGTGAGTGTGTGCTATACTCAGCCCTGTGCCCTGGCAACTATGCAACAGGTTTGTTTGGGTGTGTGTGTGAATTCTCAGCCCTGTGTCCTGGAGACTGTGCAACCATTTTTTGTGTGTTTGTGTGCATATATGTGTGTGTGTGTGCTATTCTCAGACCCGAGCCCTGGCAATTGTGCAACTGGTTTTGTGTGTGTGTGTGTGTGTGTGTGTGTGCTGTTCTCAGCCCTGTGCGCTGGCGATCATGCAACTCATTTGTGTTTGTGCGTGTGTGTGCCTGTGTTGTTCCCAGGCTTGTGCTCTGCCGACTGTGAAACCGGTTTATGTGTGTGTGTGTGTGTGTATGTGTGTTCTGTTCTCAGCCCTGTACCCTGGAGACTGTGCAATCAGTTTGCATGTGTGTGTGTGTGTGTGTGTGTGTGTGTGTGTGTGTTAGAGCTGTTCTGAACCCTGTTCGCTGGTGACTGTGCAACCGGTTTGTGTGAATGTTTCTGTGTGTGTGTGTGTGTGTGTGTGTGTGTGTGCTTTTCTCAGCCCTTTGTCCTGGCAACTGTGCAACCTGTTTGTGTGTGTATCTGTGTGTATGTGTCCTGTTCTAAGACCTGTAACCTGGTGACTGTGCAACAGGTTTGTGTGTATGTGTGTGTGTGTGTGCCATTTTCAGCCCCGTGCCCTGGCGACTATGAAACCAGTTTGTGTATGTGTGTGTCTGTGTCTGTGCTATTTTCAGCACTGTACCCTGGAAACTGTACAACCGGTTTGGGTGTTGTGTGTGTGTTTGTTCTGTTCACTGCCCTGTGCCCAGGCGATTGTTCAACAGGTTTGTGTGTGTGTGTGTGTGCTGTTCTCAGTCCTATGCCTGGCGACTGTGCAAAGGTTTCTGTGTGTGTGTGTGTGTGTGTGTGTGTGTGTTCGAGCTGTTCTGAGCCCTGAGCCTTGGTGAGTGTGCAACTGGTTTATGTGTTTGTGTATGTGTGTGTGTGAGTGTGTATGTGTGCCATTCTCAACCCTGTGCTAGCGACTGTGAAACCGGGTATTCGTGTGTGTGTGTGTGTGCCATTCTCAGACTTATCCCTGGTGACTGTGTAAGCGGTTTGGGTGTATATGTGTGTGTGTGTGTACGTGCTGTTCTAAGCCCTGCACCCTGGCGACTGTGCAACCGGTTTGTGTGTGTGTGTGTGTGTGTGTGTGTGTGTGTGTGTGTGCCTTTCTAAGCCCTGTACGCTGGCGAATGTGTACAGGTTTGTGTGTGTGTGTGTGGGAGGGAGTGCTGATCTCAGCCCTGTGGTCTGGCAACTGTGAAACCGGCTTGAGTGTGTGTGGGTGTGTGTGGGTGCTGTTATCAGCCCTGTGCCCTGGTGACTCTGATACTGGTTTGTGTTCATGTGTGTGTGTGTGTGTGTTGCTGTTCTCAGCCCTGTGCCCTGGCGATTGTGCAACCAGTATCTGTATGCCTGTGTGTGTGTGTGTGTGTGTGTGTGTGCTGTTCTCAACCCTTTGCCCTGGCGATTGTTCAACCAGTTTGTGTATATGTGTGTGTAGGTGTGTGTGCCATCCTGAGCTTTATGCCCTGGCAACTGGGGAACCGGTGTGTGTGTGTGTCTGTGTGTGTGCTGATTTCAGCCATGTGCCCTACCGACTGTGCAACTGGTTTGTGTGTGTGTGTGTGTGCACACGATTCTCATCTTTGTGTCCTGGCGACTGTGTAACCGTTTGTGTGTGTGAGTGTGTGTAAGTGTGTGCTCTTTTCAGCCCTGTTTCCTAGAGACTGTGCAACCGGTTGGTGTGTGTGTGTGTGTTTGTGTGTGTGTGCTGTTCTCCGTCCTGTGCCCTGGCTACAAAGAATCTGGTTTGTGGTGGGTGTGTGTGTGTTTGTTTGAGCTGTTCTGAGCCCTGTGCCTTGGCTACTGTGCAACAGGTTTATGTGTATGTGTGTAAGTTTGTGTGCGTGTGTGCCTATCTCAGCCCTGTGCCCTGGCGACTGTGCAATGGTTTGTTCGTGTGTGTGTGTGTGTGTATTTGTGTGTGCCATTCACCGCCCCTGTTCCCTGACGACTGTGCAAGCAGTTTGTTTGTGTGTGTGTGTGTGTGTGTGTGTGTGTGTGTGTGTGTGTGTGTGCTGTTCTCAGCCCTGTGCCTTGGCAACTGTGAAACCGGTTTGTGTGTGTGTGTGTGTGTATGTGTCTGTGTGTGCATCTGTCTGTGTGTGTATATGCTGTTCTCAGCCCTGTGCCCTGGCGACTGAGAAACCGGTGTGTGTGTGTGTGTGTGTGTGTGTGTGTGTGTGCCAGTCTCAGCCCTGTGCTTGATGACTGTGCAAGTGGTTAGTGGGTGTATGTGTGTGAGTGTATATGTGTGTGTGTGCTTTGTTCTGTTTTCAGCCCTGTGCCTTAGTGACTGTGTAACTCGTGTGTGTGTGTGTGTGTTTGTGTGTGTGCTCTTCTCAGGCCTGTGCCCTGTTGACTGTGCAACCGGTTTGTCTGTGTATGTGAGTGGGTGCCGTTCTCAGCCCTGTGCCCTGGCAACTGTGCAAGAGGTTTGTTTTTGTCGAGTGTAAGTTTGAATTCTCAGCCGTGTGCCTTGGAGACTGTTCAACTGGTATGTGTGTGTGTGTGTGTGTGTGTGTGTGTGTGTGTGTGTTAGAGCTGTTCTTAGCCCTGTGCCTTGGCTAGTGCGCAACCGGTTTATGTGTTTGTGTATGTGTGTGTGTGAATCTCTGTGTGTGCTGTTCTGAATCCTGTGCCCTGGAAACAGTGCAACAGTTTTGTGCGCGTGTGTGTGTGTGTGTATGTGTGCCATTCTGAGCCCTTTTTCCTGTCGACTGTGAAACCGGTTAGTGTTTATGTGTGTGTATGTGTGTGTGTGTGTTTCATTCTCAGACCTGTGTCCTGGCAACTGTGCAACCCGTTTGTGTGTCCCTGCGTGTTTGTGTGCTGTTCTCAGTCCTGTGCCCGGGCGACTGTGCAACTAATTTGTGTGTGTGCGTGTGTGTGTCTGTGTTGTTCTCAGGCTTGTCCTCTGGCGACTGTGAAACCGGTTTATGTCTCTGTGTGTGTATGTGTTCTGTTCTCAGCCATGAACCCTGGTGACCGTGCTATTGGTTTGTGTGTGTGTGTTAGAATGATCTGAGCCCTGTGACCTGGAGAGTGCACAACCAGTTTATGTATTTGTGTATGTGTGTGTGTGAATCTGTGTGTGTGCTGTTCTCAATCCTCTGCCCTGCAAACTGTGCAACAGTTTTGTGTGTGTGTGTATGTGTGTGCTGTTCTGAGCCCTGTTTCCTGTCGACTGTGAAACCGGTTTGTGTTTATGTGTGTGTGTGTGTGTGTGTGTGCCGTTTTCAGCCCTGTGCCCTGGCAACAATGCAACTAGTTTGTTCATGTGTGTGTGTGTATGTGTGTGTGTATGTGTGTGCGCCATTCTCATCCCTGTGCCCTGGAGACTGTGCAAGCAGTTTTTTTGTGTAGGTGTGTGTGTGTGTGTGTGTGTGTGTGTGTGAGTGCTATTCTCAGCCCTTTGGCCTGGCGACACTGCAACCGGATTATGAGTGTATGTGTGTTTTTGTGTGCCATTCTCAGCCCTGGGCCCTGGCGACTGTGCAATGGTTTGTTCGTGTGTGTGTGTGTGTGTGTGTGTGTGTGTGTGTGTTTGTGTGTGCCATTCTCAGCCCTTTTCCCTGGAAACTGTTCAAGCAGTTTGTGTGTGTATGTTTGTGTTTGGGTATGTGCTGTTCTCAGCCCTGTGCTCTGGAGACTGTGAAACCGGTTTATGTGTGTGCGTGTGTGTGTGTGTGTGTGTGTGTGTGTGTGTGTGTGTGTGTGTGCCATACTCAGCCCTATGCCCTGGCTACTGTGCAACTAATTTTTGTGTGTGCGTGTGTGTGTCTGTGTTGTTCTCAGGCTTGTGCTCTGGCGACTGTAAAACCGGTTTGTGTCTGTGTGTGTGTTCAGTTCTCAGCCCTGTACCCTGGCGATTCTGCAACTGGTTTATGTGTGTGTGTGTGTGTGTGTGTGTGTGTGTGTGTGTGTGTGTGTGTGCTGTTCTCAGCCCTGTGCCTGGTGACTGTGAAACCGGTTTGTGTGTGTGTGTGTGTGTGTTTGAGCTGTTCTTTGCCCTGTGCCTTGGCTACTGTGCAACAGGTTTATGTGTATGTGTGTGTGTGTATTTGTGTGTGCCATTCACCGCCCTGTGCCCTGACGACTGTGCTAGCAGTTTGTTTGTGTATGTTTCTGTGTGTGTATGCGTGTGTGTGTGTGTGTGTATGTGCTGTTCTCAGCCCTGTGCCCTGGCAACTGTGAAACCGGTTTGTATGTGTGTGTGTGTTTGTGTGTGCCATTTACAGCCTTGTGCCCTGGCGACTGTGCAAGCAGTTTGTGTGTATGTGTCTGTGTGTGTATGTGTCTGTGTGTGCATCTGTCTGTGTGTGTATATGCTGTTCTCAGCCCTGTGCTCTGGCAACTGAGAAACCGGTTTGTGTGTGTGTGTTAGAATGATGTGAGCCCTGTGACCTGGAGAGTGCACAACCAGTTTATGTATTTGTGTACGTGTGTTTGTGAATCTGTGTGTGTGCTGTTCTCAATCCTGTGCCCTGGAAACTGTGCAACAGTTTTGTGTGTGTGTGTATGTGTGTGCTGTTCTGAGCCCTGTTTCCTGTCGACTGTGAAACCGGTTTGTGTTTATGTTTGTGTGTGTGTGTGTGTGTGCCGTTTTCAGCCCTCTGCCCTGGCAACATTGCAACTAGTTTGTTCATGTGAGTGTGTGTATGTGTGTGTGTGTGTGTGTGTGCTCTTCTCAGCCCTTTGGCCTGGCGACACTGCAACTGGTTTATGAGTGTATGTGTGTGTTTGTGTGCCATTCTCAGCCCTGGGCCCTGGCGACTGTGCAATGTTTTGTTCGTGTGTGTGTGTGTGTGTGTGTGTGTGTGTTTGCCATTCTCAGCCCTTTGCCCTGGCAACTATGCAAGCAGTTTGTGAGTGTAAGTTTGTGTTTGCGTATGTGGTGTTCTCAGCCCTGTGCCCTGGAGACTGTGAAACCGGTTTATGTGTGTGCGTGTGTGTGTGTGTGTGTGTGTGTGTGTGCCATACTCAGCCCTATGCCCTGGCTACTGTGCAACTAATTTGTGTGTGTGCGTGTGTGTGTCTGTGTTGTTCTCAGGCTTGTGCTCTGGCGACTGTAAAACCGGTTTGTGTCTGTGTGTGTGTTCAGTTCTCAGCCCTGTACCCTGGCTATTCTGCAACTGGTTTATGTCTGTGTGTGTGTGTGTGTGTGTGTGTGTGCTGTTCTCAGCCCTGTGCCTGGTGACTGTGAAACCGGTTTGTGTGTGTGTGTGTGTGTTTGAGCTGTTCTTTGCCCTGTGCCTTGGCTACTGTGCAACAGGTTTATGTGTATGTGTGTGTGTGTATTTGTGTGTGCCATTCACCGCCCTGTGCCCTGACGACTGTGCTAGCAGTTTGTGTGTGTATGTTTCTGTGTGTGTATGCGTGTGTTTGTGTGTGTATGTGCTGTTCTCAGCCCTGTGCCCTGGCAACTGTGAAACCGGTTTGTATGTGTGTGTGTGTTTGTGTGTGCCATTTACAGCCTTGTGCCCTGGCGACTGTGCAAGCAGTTTGTGTGTATGTGTCTGTGTGTGTATGTGTCTGTGTGTGCATCTGTCTGTGTGTATATATGCTGTTCTCAGCCCTGTGCCCTGGCAACTGAGAAACCGGTTTGTGTGTGTGTGTTAGAATGATGTGAGCCCTGTGACCTGGAGAGTGCACAACCAGTTTATATATTTGTGTATGTGTGTGTGTGAATCTGTGTGTGTGCTGTTCTCAATCCTGTGCCCTGGAAACTGTGCAACAGTTTTGTGTGTGTGTGTATGTGTGTGCTGTTCTGAGCCCTGTTTCCTGTCGACTGTGAAACCGGTTTGTGTTTATGTTTGTGTGTGTGTGTGTGTGTGCCGTTTTCAGCCCTCTGCCCTGGCAACATTGCAACTAGTTTGTTCATGTGAGTGTGTGTATGTGTGTGTGTGTGTGTGTGTGTGCTCTTCTCAGCCCTTTGGCCTGGCGACACTGCAACTGGTTTATGAGTGTATGTGTGTGTTTGTGTGCCATTCTCAGCCCTGGGCCCTGGCGACTGTGCAATGTTTTGTTCGTGTGTGTGTGTGTGTGTGTGTGTGTGTTTGTGTTTGCCATTCTCAGCCCTTTGCCCTGGCAACTATGCAAGCAGTTTGTGAGTGTAAGTTTGTGTTTGCGTATGTGGTGTTCTCAGCCCTGTGCCCTGGAGACTGTGAAACCGGTTTATGTGTGTGCGTGTGTGTGTGTGTGTGTGTGTGTGTGTGTGTGTGTGCCATACTCAGCCCTATGCCCTGGCTACTGTGCAACTAATTTGTGTGTGTGCGTGTGTGTGTCTGTGTTGTTCTCAGGCTTGTGCTCTGGCGACTGTAAAACCGGTTTGTGTCTGTGTGTGTGTTCAGTTCTCAGCCCTGTACCCTGGCGATTCTGCAACTGGTTTATGTCTGTGTGTGTGTGTGTGTGTGTGTGTGTGTGTGCTGTTCTCAGCCCTGTGCCTGGTGACTGTGAAACCGGTTTGTGTGTGTGTGTGTGTGTTTGAGCTGTTCTTTGCCCTGTGCCTTGGCTACTGTGCAACAGGTTTATGTGTATGTGTGTGTGTGTATTTGTGTGTGCCATTCACCGCCCTGTGCCCTGACGACTGTGCTAGCAGTTTGTGTGTGTATGTTTCTGTGTGTGTATGCGTGTGTGTGTGTGTGTGTATGTGCTGTTCTCAGCCCTGTGCCCTGGCAACTGTGAAACCGGTTTGTATGTGTGTGTGTGTTTGTGTGTGCCATTTACAGCCTTGTGCCCTGGCGACTGTGCAAGCAGTTTGTGTGTATGTGTCTGTGTGTGTATGTGTCTGTGTGTGCATCTGTCTGTGTGTGTATATGCTGTTCTCAGCCCTGTGCTCTGGCAACTGAGAAACCGGTTTGTGTGTGTGTGTTAGAATGATGTGAGCCCTGTGACCTGGAGAGTGCACAACCAGTTTATGTATTTGTGTACGTGTGTTTGTGAATCTGTGTGTGTGCTGTTCTCAATCCTGTGCCCTGGAAACTGTGCAACAGTTTTGTGTGTGTGTGTATGTGTGTGCTGTTCTGAGCCCTGTTTCCTGTCGACTGTGAAACCGGTTTGTGTTTATGTTTGTGTGTGTGTGTGTGTGTGCCGTTTTCAGCCCTCTGCCCTGGCAACATTGCAACTAGTTTGTTCATGTGAGTGTGTGTATGTGTGTGTGTGTGTGTGTGTGCTCTTCTCAGCCCTTTGGCCTGGCGACACTGCAACTGGTTTATGAGTGTATGTGTGTGTTTGTGTGCCATTCTCAGCCCTGGGCCCTGGCGACTGTGCAATGTTTTGTTCGTGTGTGTGTGTGTGTGTGTGTGTTTGTGTTTGCCATTCTCAGCCCTTTGCCCTGGCAACTATGCAAGCAGTTTGTGAGTGTAAGTTTGTGTTTGCGTATGTGGTGTTCTCAGCCCTGTGCTCTGGAGACTGTGAAACCGGTTTATGTGTGTGCGTGTGTGTGTGTGTGTGTGTGTGTGTGTGCCATACTCAGCCCTATGCCCTGGCTACTGTGCAACTAATTTGTGTGTGTGCGTGTGTGTGTCTGTGTTGTTCTCAGGCTTGTGCTCTGGCGACTGTAAAACCGGTTTGTGTCTGTGTGTGTGTTCAGTTCTCAGCCCTGTACCCTGGCTATTCTGCAACTGGTTTATGTCTGTGTGTGTGTGTGTGTGTGTGTGCTGTTCTCAGCCCTGTGCCTGGTGACTGTGAAACCGGTTTGTGTGTGTGTGTGTGTGTGTTTGAGCTGTTCTTTGCCCTGTGCCTTGGCTACTGTGCAACAGGTTTATGTGTATGTGTGTGTGTGTATTTGTGTGTGCCATTCACCGCCCTGTGCCCTGACGACTGTGCTAGCAGTTTGTGTGTGTATGTTTCTGTGTGTGTATGCGTGTGTGTGTGTGTGTATGTGCTGTTCTCAGCCCTGTGCCCTGGCAACTGTGAAACCGGTTTGTATGTGTGTGTGTGTGTGTGTGTGCCATTTACAGCCTTGTGCCCTGGCGACTGTGCAAGCAGTTTGTGTGTATGTGTCTGTGTGTGTATGTGTCTGTGTGTGCATCTGTCTGTGTGTATATATGCTGTTCTCAGCCCTGTGCCCTGGCAACTGAGAAACCGGTTTGTGTGTGTGTGTTAGAATGATGTGAGCCCTGTGACCTGGAGAGTGCACAACCAGTTTATATATTTGTGTATGTGTGTGTGTGAATCTGTGTGTGTGCTGTTCTCAATCCTGTGCCCTGGAAACTGTGCAACAGTTTTGTGTGTGTGTGTATGTGTGTGCTGTTCTGAGCCCTGTTTCCTGTCGACTGTGAAACCGGTTTGTGTTTATGTTTGTGTGTGTGTGTGTGTGTGCCGTTTTCAGCCCTCTGCCCTGGCAACATTGCAACTAGTTTGTTCATGTGAGTGTGTGTATGTGTGTGTGTGTGTGTGTGTGTGCTCTTCTCAGCCCTTTGGCCTGGCGACACTGCAACTGGTTTATGAGTGTATGTGTGTGTTTGTGTGCCATTCTCAGCCCTGGGCCCTGGCGACTGTGCAATGTTTTGTTCGTGTGTGTGTGTGTGTGTGTGTGTTTGTGTTTGCCATTCTCAGCCCTTTGCCCTGGCAACTATGCAAGCAGTTTGTGAGTGTAAGTTTGTGTTTGCGTATGTGGTGTTCTCAGCCCTGTGCCCTGGAGACTGTGAAACCGGTTTATGTGTGTGCGTGTGTGTGTGTGTGTGTGCCATACTCAGCCCTATGCCCTGGCTACTGTGCAACTAATTTGTGTGTGTGCGTGTGTGTGTCTGTGTTGTTCTCAGGCTTGTGCTCTGGCGACTGTAAAACCGGTTTGTGTCTGTGTGTGTGTTCAGTTCTCAGCCCTGTACCCTGGCTATTCTGCAACTGGTTTATGTCTGTGTGTGTGTGTGTGTGTGTGTGTGTGTGCTGTTCTCAGCCCTGTGCCCTGGTGACAGTGCAACCGGTTTGTGTGTGTGTTTGTGTGTGTGAGTGTGTGCCGTTCTGAGCCCTGTGCCTGGTGACTGTGTAACCGGTGTGTGTGTATGTGTGTGCTATTCTCAGCCCTGTGCTCTGGTAACGGTTCAACCGGTTTGTCTGTGTGTGTGTGAGTGTGTGCTATACTCAGCCCTGTGCCCTGGCAACTATGCAACAGGTTTGTTTGGGTGTGTGTGTGAATTCTCAGCCCTGTGTCCTGGAGACTGTGCAACCATTTTTTGTGTGTTTGTGTGCATATATGTGTGTGTGTGTGCTATTCTCAGACCCGAGCCCTGGCAATTGTGCAACTGGTTTTGTGTGTGTGTGTGTGTGTGTGTGTGTGTGTGCTGTTCTCAGCCCTGTGCGCTGGCGATCATGCAACTCATTTGTGATTG
>NC_082638.1:20990000-21000000 GCF_002263795.3 Bos taurus
TGTGTGTGTGTGCTGTTCTCAGCCCTGTGCCTGGTGACTGTGAAACCGGTTTGTGTGTGTGTGTGTGTGTTTGAGCTGTTCTTTGCCCTGTGCCTTGGCTACTGTGCAACAGGTTTATGTGTATGTGTGTGTGTGTATTTGTGTGTGCCATTCACCGCCCTGTGCCCTGACGACTGTGCTAGCAGTTTGTTTGTGTATGTTTCTGTGTGTGTATGCGTGTGTGTGTGTGTGTGTATGTGCTGTTCTCAGCCCTGTGCCCTGGCAACTGTGAAACCGGTTTGTATGTGTGTGTGTGTTTGTGTGTGCCATTTACAGCCTTGTGCCCTGGCGACTGTGCAAGCAGTTTGTGTGTATGTGTCTGTGTGTGTATGTGTCTGTGTGTGCATCTGTCTGTGTGTGTATATGCTGTTCTCAGCCCTGTGCCCTGGCAACTGAGAAACCGGTTTGTGTGTGTGTGTTAGAATGATGTGAGCCCTGTGACCTGGAGAGTGCACAACCAGTTTATGTATTTGTGTATGTGTGTGTGTGAATCTGTGTGTGTGCTGTTCTCAATCCTGTGCCCTGGAAACTGTGCAACAGTTTTGTGTGTGTGTGTATGTGTGTGCTGTTCTGAGCCCTGTTTCCTGTCGACTGTGAAACCGGTTTGTGTTTATGTTTGTGTGTGTGTGTGTGTGTGCCGTTTTCAGCCCTCTGCCCTGGCAACATTGCAACTAGTTTGTTCATGTGAGTGTGTGTATGTGTGTGTGTGTGTGTGTGTGTGCTCTTCTCAGCCCTTTGGCCTGGCGACACTGCAACTGGTTTATGAGTGTATGTGTGTGTTTGTGTGCCATTCTCAGCCCTGGGCCCTGGCGACTGTGCAATGTTTTGTTCGTGTGTGTGTGTGTGTGTGTGTGTTTGTGTTTGCCATTCTCAGCCCTTTGCCCTGGCAACTATGCAAGCAGTTTGTGAGTGTAAGTTTGTGTTTGCGTATGTGGTGTTCTCAGCCCTGTGCCCTGGAGACTGTGAAACCGGTTTATGTGTGTGCGTGTGTGTGTGTGTGTGTGTGTGTGTGTGTGCCATACTCAGCCCTATGCCCTGGCTACTGTGCAACTAATTTGTGTGTGTGCGTGTGTGTGTCTGTGTTGTTCTCAGGCTTGTGCTCTGGCGACTGTAAAACCGGTTTGTGTCTGTGTGTGTGTTCAGTTCTCAGCCCTGTACCCTGGCTATTCTGCAACTGGTTTATGTCTGTGTGTGTGTGTGTGTGTGTGTGTGTGCTGTTCTCAGCCCTGTGCCCTGGTGACAGTGCAACCGGTTTGTGTGTGTGTTTGTGTGTGTGAGTGTGTGCCGTTCTGAGCCCTGTGCCTGGTGACTGTGTAACCGGTGTGTGTGTATGTGTGTGCTATTCTCAGCCCTGTGCTCTGGTAACGGTTCAACCGGTTTGTCTGTGTGTGTGTGAGTGTGTGCTATACTCAGCCCTGTGCCCTGGCAACTATGCAACAGGTTTGTTTGGGTGTGTGTGTGAATTCTCAGCCCTGTGTCCTGGAGACTGTGCAACCATTTTTTGTGTGTTTGTGTGCATATATGTGTGTGTGTGTGCTATTCTCAGACCCGAGCCCTGGCAATTGTGCAACTGGTTTTGTGTGTGTGTGTGTGTGTGTGTGTGTGTGTGCTGTTCTCAGCCCTGTGCGCTGGCGATCATGCAACTCATTTGTGTTTGTGCGTGTGTGTGCCTGTGTTGTTCCCAGGCTTGTGCTCTGCCGACTGTGAAACCGGTTTATGTGTGTGTGTGTGTGTATGTGTGTTCTGTTCTCAGCCCTGTACCCTGGAGACTGTGCAATCAGTTTGCATGTGTGTGTGTGTGTGTGTGTGTGTGTGTGTGTTAGAGCTGTTCTGAACCCTGTTCCCTGGTGACTGTGCAACCGGTTTGTGTGAATGTTTCTGTGTGTGTGTGTGTGTGTGTGTGTGTGTGCTTTTCTCAGCCCTTTGTCCTGGCAACTGTGCAACCTGTTTGTGTGTGTATCTGTGTGTATGTGTCCTGTTCTAAGACCTGTAACCTGGTGACTGTGCAACAGGTTTGTGTGTATGTGTGTGTGTGTGTGCCATTTTCAGCCCCGTGCCCTGGCGACTATGAAACCAGTTTGTGTATGTGTGTGTCTGTGTCTGTGCTATTTTCAGCACTGTACCCTGGAAACTGTACAACCGGTTTGGGTGTTGTGTGTGTGTTTGTTCTGTTCACTGCCCTGTGCCCAGGCGATTGTTCAACAGGTTTGTGTGTGTGTGTGTGTGCTGTTCTCAGTCCTATGCCTGGCGACTGTGCAAAGGTTTCTGTGTGTGTGTGTGTGTGTGTGTGTGTGTTCGAGCTGTTCTGAGCCCTGAGCCTTGGTGAGTGCGCAACTGGTTTATGTGTTTGTGTATGTGTGTGTGTGAGTGTGTATGTGTGCCATTCTCAACCCTGTGCTAGCGACTGTGAAACCGGGTATTCGTGTGTGTGTGTGTGCCATTCTCAGACTTATCCCTGGTGACTGTGTAAGCGGTTTGGGTGTATATGTGTGTGTGTGTGTACGTGCTGTTCTAAGCCCTGCACCCTGGCGACTGTGCAACCGGTTTGTGTGTGTGTGTGTGTGTGTGTGTGTGTGTGTGCCTTTCTAAGCCCTGTACGCTGGCGAATGTGTACAGGTTTGTGTGTGTGTGGGGGGGGGGGAGTGCTGATCTCAGCCCTGTGGTCTGGCAACTGTGAAACCGGCTTGAGTGTGTGTGGGTGTGTGTGGGTGCTGTTATCAGCCCTGTGCCCTGGCGACTCTGATACTGGTTTGTGTTCATGTGTGTGTGTGTGTGTGTGTTGCTGTTCTCAGCCCTGTGCCCTGGCGATTGTGCAACCAGTATCTGTATGCCTGTGTGTGTGTGTGTGTGTGTGTGCTGTTCTCAACCCTTTGCCCTGGCGATTGTTCAACCAGTTTGTGTATATGTGTGTGTAGGTGTGTGTGCCATCCTGAGCTTTATGCCCTGGCAACTGGGGAACCGGTGTGTGTGTGTGTCTGTGTGTGTGCTGATTTCAGCCATGTGCCCTACCGACTGTGCAACTGGTTTGTGTGTGTGTGTGTGTGCACACGATTCTCATCTTTGTGTCCTGGCGACTGTGTAACCGTTTGTGTGTGTGAGTGTGTGTAAGTGTGTGCTCTTTTCAGCCCTGTTTCCTAGAGACTGTGCAACCGGTTGGTGTGTGTGTGTGTGTTTGTGTGTGTGTGCTGTTCTCCGTCCTGTGCCCTGGCTACAAAGAATCTGGTTTGTGGTGGGTGTGTGTGTGTTTGTTTGAGCTGTTCTGAGCCCTGTGCCTTGGCTACTGTGCAACAGGTTTATGTGTATGTGTGTGTGTGTGTGTGTGTGTGTGCCTATCTCAGCCCTGTGCCCTGGCGACTGTGCAATGGTTTGTTCGTGTGTGTGTGTGTGTGTATTTGTGTGTGCCATTCACCGCCCCTGTTCCCTGACGACTGTGCAAGCAGTTTGTTTCTGTGTGTGTGTGTGTGTGTGTGTGTGTGTGTGTGTATGTGCCGTTCTCAGCCCTGTGCCTTGGCAACTGTGAAACCGGTTTGTGTGTGTGTGTGTGTATGTGTCTGTGTGTGCATCTGTCTGTGTGTGTATATGCTGTTCTCAGCCCTGTGCCCTGGCGACTGAGAAACCGGTGTGTGTGTGTGTTTGTGTGTGTGTGTGTGTGTGCCAGTCTCAGCCCTGTGCTTGATGACTGTGCAAGTGGTTAGTGGGTGTATGTGTGTGAGTGTATATGTGTGTGTGTGCTTTGTTCTGTTTTCAGCCCTGTGCCTTAGTGACTGTGTAACTGGTGTGTGTGTGTGTGTGTGTGTGTGTGTGTGTGTGCTCTTCTCAGGCCTGTGCCCTGTTGACTGTGCAACCGGTTTGTCTGTGTATGTGAGTGGGTGCCGTTCTCAGGCCTGTGCCCTGGCAACGGTGCAAGAGGTTTGTTTTTGTCGAGTGTAAGTTTGAATTCTCAGCCCTGTGCCCTGGAGACTGTTCAATTGGTATGTGTGTGTGTGTGTGTGTGTGTGTGTGTTAGAGCTGTTCTTAGCCCTGTGCCTTGGCTAGTGCGCAACTGGTTTATGTGTTTGTGTATGTGTGTGTGTGAATCTCTGTGTGTGCTGTTCTCAATCCTGTGCCCTGGAAACAGTGCAACAGTTTTGTGCGCGTGTGTGTGTGTGTGTATGTGTGCCATTCTGAGCCCTTTTTCCTGTCGACTGTGAAACCGGTTAGTGTTTATGTGTGTGTATGTGTGTGTGTGTGTTTCATTCTCAGACCTGTGTCCTGGCAACTGTGCAACCCTTTTGTGTGTCCCTGCGTGTTTGTGTGCTGTTCTCAGTCCTGTGCCCGGGCGACTGTGCAACTAATTTGTGTGTGTGCGTGTGTGTGTCTGTGTTGTTCTCAGGCTTGTCCTCTGGCGACTGTGAAACCGGTTTATGTCTCTGTGTGTGTATGTGTTCTGTTCTCAGCCATGAACCCTGGTGACCGTGCTATTGGTTTGTGTGTGTGTGTTAGAATGATCTGAGCCCTGTGACCTGGAGAGTGCACAACCAGTTTATGTATTTGTGTATGTGTGTGTGTGAATCTGTGTGTGTGCTGTTCTCAATCCTCTGCCCTGCAAACTGTGCAACAGTTTTGTGTGTGTGTGTATGTGTGTGCTGTTCTGAGCCCTGTTTCCTGTCGACTGTGAAACCGGTTTGTGTTTATGTTTGTGTGTGTGTGTGTGTGCCGTTTTCAGCCCTGTGCCCTGGCAACAATGCAACTAGTTTGTTCATGTGTGTGTGTGTATGTGTGTGTGTATGTGTGTGCGCCATTCTCATCCCTGTGCCCTGGAGACTGTGCAAGCAGTTTTTTTGTGTAGGTGTGTGTGTGTGTGTGTGTGTGTGTGTGTGTGTGTGAGTGCTATTCTCAGCCCTTTGGCCTGGCGACACTGCAACCGGATTATGAGTGTATGTGTGTTTTTGTGTGCCATTCTCAGCCCTGGGCCCTGGCGACTGTGCAATGGTTTGTTCGTGTGTGTGTGTGTGTGTGTGTGTGTGTGTGTTTGTGTGTGCCATTCTCAGCCCTTTTCCCTGGAAACTGTTCAAGCAGTTTGTGTGTGTATGTTTGTGTTTGGGTATGTGCTGTTCTCAGCCCTGTGCTCTGGAGACTGTGAAACCGGTTTATGTGTGTGCGTGTGTGTGTGTGTGTGTGTGTGTGTGTGTGTGTGTGTGTGTGTGTGTGCCATATTCAGCCCTATGCCCTGGCTACTGTGCAACTAATTTTTGTGTGTGCGTGTGTGTGTCTGTGTTGTTCTCAGGCTTGTGCTCTGGCGACTGTAAAACCGGTTTGTGTCTGTGTGTGTGTTCAGTTCTCAGCCCTGTACCCTGGCGATTCTGCAACTGGTTTATGTGTGTGTGTGTGTGTGTGTGTGTGTGTGTGTGTGTGCTGTTCTCAGCCCTGTGCCTGGTGACTGTGAAACCGGTTTGTGTGTGTGTGTGTGTGTTTGAGCTGTTCTTTGCCCTGTGCCTTGGCTACTGTGCAACAGGTTTATGTGTATGTGTGTGTGTGTATTTGTGTGTGCCATTCACCGCCCTGTGCCCTGACGACTGTGCTAGCAGTTTGTTTGTGTATGTTTCTGTGTGTGTATGCGTGTGTGTTTGTGTGTGTATGTGCTGTTCTCAGCCCTGTGCCCTGGCAACTGTGAAACCGGTTTGTATGTGTGTGTGTGTTTGTGTGTGCCATTTACAGCCTTGTGCCCTGGCGACTGTGCAAGCAGTTTGTGTGTATGTGTCTGTGTGTGCATCTGTCTGTGTGTGCATCTGTCTGTGTGTGTATATGCTGTTCTCAGCCCTGTGCCCTGGCGACTGAGTAACCGGTTTGTGTTTATGTTTGTGTGTGTGTGTGTGTGTTCCAGTCTCAGCCCTGTGCCTTGGTGACTGTGCAAGTGTTTTGTGTGTATATGTGTGTGAGTGTATTTGTGTGTGTGTGGTTTGTCCTGTTTTCAGCCCTGTGCCATAGTGAATGTGTAACTGCTGTGTGTGTGTGTGTTTGTGTGTGTGTGTGTTTGCTTTTTTCAGCCCTGTGCCCTGTTGACTGTGCAAGCGGTTTGTCTGTGTATGTGAGTGGGTGCCGTTTCAGCCCTGTGCCCTGGCAACTGTGCAAGAGGTTTGTTTTTGTCGAGTGTACGTTTGAATTCTCAGCCCTGTGCCCTGGAGACTGTTCAACTGGTATGTGTGTGTGTGTGTGTGTGTGTGTGTGTGTGTGTGTGTGTTACAGCTGTTCTTTGCCCTGTGCCTTGGCTACTGTGCAACCGGTTTATGTGTTTGTGTATGGGTGTGTGTGTATCTCTGTGTGTGCTGTTCTCAGTCCTGTGCCCTGGCGACTGTGCAACTAATTTGTTTGTGTGCCTGTGTGTGTCTGGGTTGTTCTCAGGCTTGTCCTCTGGCGACTGTGAAACCGGTTTATGTCTCTGTGTGTGTATGTGTTCTGTTCTCAGCCCTGAACCCTGGTGACCGTGCAATCTGTTTGTGTGTGTGTGTTAGAATGATCTGAGCCCTGTGACCTGGAGAGTGCACAACCAGTTTTTGTATTTGTGTATGTGTGTGTGTGAATCTGTGTGTGTGCTGTTCTCAATCCTGTGCCCTGGAAACTGTGCAACAGTTTTGTGTGTGTGTGTATGTGTGTGCTGTTCTGAGCCCTGTTTCCTGTCGACTGTGAAACCGGTTTGTGTTTATGTTTGTGTGTGTGTGTGTGCCGTTTTCAGCCCTGTGCCCTGGCAACAATGCAACTACTTTGTTCATGTGTGTGTGTGTATGTGTCTGTGTGTGTTTGTGTGTGCCATTCTCAGCCCTTTGCCCTGGCAACTGTGCAAGCAGTTTGTGTGTGTATGTTTGTGTTTGGATATGTGCTGTTCTCAGCCCTGTGCCCTGGGGACTGTGAAACCGGTTTGTGTGTGTATGTGTGTGTGTGTGTGTGGTTTCATTCTCAGACCTGGGTCCTGGCAACTGTGCAACCCGTTTGTGTGTCCCTGTGTGTGTTGGTGTGCTGTTCTCAGTCCTGTGCCCTGGCGACTGTGCAACTAATTTGTGTGTGTGTGCGTGTGTGTGTCTGTGTTGTTCTCAGGCTTGTCCTCTGGCGACTGTGAAACCGGTTTATGTCTCTGTGTGTATGTGTTCTGTTCTCAGCCATGAACCCTGGTGACCGTGCAATCGGTTTGGGTGTGTGTGTTAGAATGATCTGAACCCTGTGACATGGAGAGTGCACAACCAGTTTATGTATTTGTGTACTTGTGTGTGTGAATCTGTGTGTGTGCTGTTCTCAATCCTTTGCCCTGGAAACTGTGCAACAGTTTTGTGTGTTTGTGTATGTGTGTGCTATTCTGAGCCGTGTTTCCTGTCGACTCTGAAACCGGTTTGTGTTTATGTTTGTGTGTGTGTGTGTGTGTGCCGTTTTCAGCCCTGTGCCTGGCAACAATGCAACTAGTTTGTTCATGTGTGTGTGTGTGTGTGTGTGTGTGTGTGTGTGTGTGTGTGTGTGCTCTTCTCAGCCCTTTGGCCTGGCGACACTGCAACCGGTTTATGAGTGTATGTGTGTGTTTGTGTGCCATTCTCAGCCCTGGGCCCTGGCGACTGTGCAATGGTTTGTTCGTGTGTGTGGGTGTGTGTGTGTGTGTTTGTGTGCTGTTCCCAGCCCTTTGGCCTGGCGACACTGCAACTGGTTTATGAGTGTATGTGTGTGTTTGTGTGCCATTCTCAGCCCTATGCCCTGGCTACTGTGCAACTAATTTGTGTGTGTGCGTGTGTGTGTCTGTGTTGTTCTCAGGCTTGTGCTCTGGCGACTGTAATATCGGTTTGTGTCTGTGTGTGTGTTCAGTTCTCAGCCCTGTACCCTGGCGATTCTGCAACTGGTTTATGTCTGTGTGTGTGTGTTTGTGTGTGTGACTGTGTGCCGTTCTTAGCCCTGTGCCTGATGACTGTGCAACCGGTGTGTGTGTATGTGTGTGCTATTCTCAGCCCTGTGCTCTGGTAACGGTTCAACCGGTTTGCTGTGTGTGTGAGTGTGTGCCATACTCAGCCCTGTGCCCTGGCAACTATGCAACAGGTTTGTTTGGGTGTGTGTGTGAATTCTCAGCCCTGTGTCCTGGAGACTGTGCAACCATTTTTTGTGTGTTTGTGTGCATATATGTGTGTGTGTGTGTTCTATTCTCAGACCCGAGCCCTGGCAATTGTGCAACTGGTTTTGTGTGTGTGTGTGTGTGTGCTGTTCTCAGCCCTGTGCGCTTGTGACCATGCAACTCATTTGTGTTTTTGCGTGTGTGTGTCTGTGTTGTTCTCAGGCTTGTGCTCTGGCGACTGTGAAACCGGTTTATGTGTGTGTGTGTGTGTGTGTGTGTGTGTGTGTGTGTATGTGTGTTCTGTTCTCAGCCCTGTACCCTGGAGACTGTGCAATCAGTTTGCATGTGTGTGTGTGTGTGTGTGTGTTAGAGCTGTTCTGAACCCTGTCCCCTGGTGACTGTGCAACCGGTTTGTGTGAATGTTTCTGTGTTTGTGTGTGTGTGTGTGCTTTTCTCAGCCCTTTGCCCTGGCGACTGTGCAACCTGTTTGTGTGTGTATCTGTGTGTATGTGTCCTGTTCTAAGACCTGTAACCTGATGACTGTGCAACAGGTTTGTGTGTATGTGTGTGTGTGTGTACCATTTTCAGCCCCGTGCCCTGGAGACTATGAAATCACTTTGTGTATGTGTGTGTCTGTGTCTGT
Source organism: Bos taurus (assembly GCF_002263795.3). NCBI lineage: Eukaryota > Metazoa > Chordata > Mammalia > Artiodactyla > Bovidae > Bos > Bos taurus. Next base: position 20,998,745 of record NC_082638.1, read on the forward strand.
GCTATTTTCAGCACTGTGCCCTGGAAACTGTGCAACCGGTTTGGCTGTTGTGTGTGTGTTTGTTCTGTTCACTGCCCTGTGCCCAGGCGACTGTTCAACAGGTTTTTGTGTGTGTTGTGTGTGTGCTGTTCTCAGTCCTATGCCTGGCAACTGTGCAAAGGTTTCTGTGTGTGTGTGTGTGTGTGTTCGAGCTGTTCTGAGCCCTGAGCCTTGGTGAGTGCGCAACCGGTTTATGTGTTTGTGTATGTGTGTGTGTGAGTGTGTATGTTTGCCATTCTCAAACCTGTGCTAGCGACTGTGAAACCGGGTATTCGTGTGTGTGTGTGTTCCATTCTCAGATTATCCCTGGTGACTGTGTAAGCGGTTTGGATGTGTATGTGCGTGTGTGTGTACGTGCTGTTCTAAGCCCTGCACCCTGGCGACTGTGCAACCGGTTTGTGTGTGTGTGTGTGTGTGTGTGTGTGCTGTTCTAAGCCCTGTACGCTGGCGAATGTGTACAGGTTTGTGTGTGTGTGTGTGGGGGGGAGTGCTGATCTCAGCCCTGTGGTCTGGCAACTGTGAAACCGGCTTGAGTGTGTGTGGGTGTGTGTGTGTGCTGTTATCAGCCCTGTGCCCGGGCGACTCTGATACTGGTTTGTGTTCATGTGTGTGTGTGTGTGTGTGTGTGTGTGTGTTGCTGTTCTCAGCCCTGTGCCCTGGCGATTGTGCAACCAGTATCTGTATGCCTGTGTGTGTGTGTGTGTGTGTGTGTGTGCTGTTCTCAACCCTTTGCCCTGGCGATTGTTCAACCAGTTGTGTATATGTGTGTGTAGGTGTGTGTGCCATCCTGAGCCTTATGACCTGGCAACTGGGGAACCGGTGTGTGTGTGTGTCTGTGTGTGTGCTGATTTCAGCCTTGTGCCCTTCCGACTGTGCAACTGGTTTGTGTGTGTGTGTGTGTGCACACGATTCTCATCTCTGTGTCCTGGCAACTGTGTAACCGTTTGTGTGTGTGAGTGTGTTTAAGTGTGTGCTCTTTTCAGCCCTGTTTCCTAGAGACTGTGCAACCGGTTGGTGTGTGTGTGTGAGTGTGTGTGTGTGTGTGTGTGTGTGTGTGAGTGTGTGTGCTGTTCTCAGTCCTGTGCCCTGGCTACAAAGAATCTGGTTTGTGGTGTGTGTGTGTGTATGTGTTTGAGCTGTTCTGAGCCCTGTGCCTTGGCTACTGTGCAACAGGTTTATGTGTATGTGTGTGTGTTTGTGTGTGTGTGTGCCTATCT
>NC_082638.1:21005000-21010000 GCF_002263795.3 Bos taurus
GTTTGTTTGGCTGTGTGTGTGAATTCTCAGCCCTGTGTCCTGGAGACTGTGCAACCATTTTTTGTGTGTTTTTGTGCATATATGTGTGTGTGTGTGTGTTCTATTCTCAGACCCGAGCCCTGGCAATTGTACAACTGGTTTTGTGTGTGTGTGTGTGTGTGTGTGTGTGTGTGTGTGTGTGTGTACTGTTCTCAGCCCTGTGCGCTGACGACCATGCAACTCATTTGTGTTTGTGCGTGTGTGTGTCTGTGTTGTTCTCAGGCTTGTGCTCTGGCGACTGTGAAACGGGTTTATGTGTGTGTGTGTGTGTGTGTGTATGTGTGTTCTGTTCTCATCCATGTACCCGGGAGATTGTGCAGTCAGTTTGCGCGTGTGTGTGTGTGTGTGTGTGTGTGTGTGTGTGTTAGAGCTGTTCTGAACCCTGTCCCCTGGTGACTGTGCAACCGGTTTGTGTGAATATTTCTGTGTGTGTGTGTGTGTGTGTGTGCTTTTCTCAGCCCTTTGCCCTGGCAACTGTGCAACCTGTTTGTGTGTGTATCTGTGTGTATGTGTCCTGTTCTAAGACCTGTAACCTGGTGACTGTGCAACAGGTTTGTGTGTATGTGTGTGTGTGTGTACCATTTTCAGCCCCGTGCCCTGGCGACTATGAAACCAGTTTGTGTATGTGTGTGTCTGTGTCTGTGCTATTTTCAGCACTGTGCCCTGGAAACTGTACAACCGGTTTGGGTGTTGTGTGTGTGTTTGTTCTGTTCACTGCCCTGTGCCCAGGCGACTGTTCAACAGGTTTGTGTGTGTGTGTGTGTGTGTGCTGTTCTCAGTCCTATGCCTGGCAACTGTGCAAAGGTTTCTGTGTGTGTGTGTGTGTGTTCGAGCTGTTCTGAGCCCTGAGCCTTGGTGAGTGCTCAACTGGTTTATCTGTTTGTGTATGTGTGTGTGTGAGTGTGTATGTGTGCCATTCTCAACCCTGTGCTAGCGACTGTGAAACCGGATATTCGTGTGTGTGTGTGTGTGTGCCATTCTCAGACTTATCCCTGGTGACTGTGTAAGCGGTTTGGATGTGTATGTGCGTGTGTGTGTACGTGCTGTTCTAAGCCCTACACCCGGGCGACTGTGCAACCGGTTTGTGTGTGTGTGTGTGTGTGTGTGTGTGTGTGTGTGTGTGTGTGTGTGCTGTTCTAAGCCCTGTACGCTGGCGAATGTGTACAGGTTTCTGTGTGTGTGTGGGGGGGGGGAGTGCTGATCTCAGCCCTGTGGTCTGGCAACTGTGAAACCGGCTTGAGTGTGTGTGGCTGTGTGTGTGTGCTGTTATCAGCCCTGTGCCCTGGCGACTCTGATACTGGTTTGTGTTCATGTGTGTGTGTGTGTGTGTGTGTGTGTTGCTGTTCTCAGCCCTGTGCCCTGGCGATTGTGCAACCAGTATCTGTATGCCTGTGTGTGTGTGTGTGTGTGTGTGCTGTTCTCAACCCTTTGCCCTGGCGATTGTTCAACCAGTTGTGTATATGTGTGTGTAGGTGTGTGTGCCATCCTGAGCTTTATGCCCTGGCAACTGGGGAACCGGTGTGTGTGTGTGTCTGTGTGTGTGCTGATTTCAGCCTTGTGCCCTTCCGATTGTGCAACTGGTTTGTGTGTGTGTGTGTGTGCACACGATTCTCATCTCTGTGTCCTGGCGACTGTGTAACCGTTTGTGTGTGTGAGTGTGTTTAAGTGTGTGCTCTTTTCAGCCCTGTTTCCCAGAGACTGTGCAACCGGTTGGTGTGTGTGTGTGAGTGTGTGTGTGTGTTTGTGTGTGTTTGTGTTTGTGTGCTGTTCTCCGTCCTGTGCCCTGTCTACAAAGAATCTGGTTTGTGGTGTGTGTGTGTGTTTGTGTTTGAGCTGTTCTGAGCCCTGTGCCTTGGCTACTGTGCAGCAGGTTTATGTGTATGTGTGTGTGTTTGTGTGTGTGTGTGCCTATCTCAGTCCTGTGCCCTGGCGACTGTGCAATGGTTTGTTCGTGTGTGTGTGTGTGTTTATGTGTGTGCCATTCACCGGCCTGTGCCCTGACGACTGTGCAAGCAGTTTGTTTGTGTATGTTTCTGTGTGTGTATGTGTGTGTGTGTGTGTGTATGTGCTGTTCTCAGCCGTGCGCCTTGGCAACTGTGAAACCGGTTTGTGTGTGTGTGTGTGTGTGTGTGTCTGTGTGTGCATCTGTCTGTGTGTATACGCTGTTCTCAGCACTGTGCCCTGGCGACTGAGAAACCGGTGTGTGTGTGTGTGTGTGTGTGTGTGTGTGCCAGTCTCAGCCCTGTGCTTGGTGACTGTGCAAGTGGTTTGTGGGTGTATGTGTGTGAGTGTATATGTTTGTGTGTGCTTTGTCCTGTTTTCAGCCCTGTGCCTTAGTGACTGTGTAACTGCTGTGTGTGTGTGTGTGTGTGTGTGTGTGTGTGTGTGTGTGCTCTTCTCAGGCCTGTGCCCTGTTGACTGTGCAACCGGTTTGTCTGTGTATGTGAGTGGGTGCCATTCTCAGCCCTGTGCCCTGGCAACTGTGCAAGAGGTTTGTTTTTGTCGAGTGTAAGTTTGAATTCTCAGCCGTGTGCCTTGGAGACTGTTCAACTGGTATGTGTGTGTGTGTGTGTGTGTTAGAGCTGTTCTGAGCCCTGTGCCTTGGCTAGTGTGCAACCAGTTTATGTGTTTGTGTATGTGTGTGTGTGAATCTCTGTGTGTGCTGTTCTCAATCCTGTGCCCTGGAAACAGTGCAACAGTTTTGTGCGTGTGTGTGTGTGTGTATGTGTGCCATTCTGAGCCCTGTTTCCTGTCGACTGTGAAACCAGTTAGTGTTTATGTGTGTGTATGTGTGTGTGTGTGTTTCATTCTCAGACCTGTGTCCTGGCAACTGTGCAACCCGTTTGTGTGTCCCTGTGTGTGTTTGTGTGCTGTTCTCAGTCCTGTGCCCTGGCGACTGTGCAACTAATTTGTGTGTGTGCGTGTGTGTGTCTGTGTTGTTCTCAGGCTTGTCCTCTGGCGACTGTGAAACCGGTTTATGTCTCTGTGTGTATGTGTTCTGTTCTCAGCCATGAACCCTGATGACCGTGCAATTGGTTTGTGTGTGTGTGTTAGAATGATCTGAGCCCTGTGACCTGGAGAGTGCACAACCAGTTTATGTATTTGTGTACGTGTGTATGTGAATCTGTGTGTGTGCTGTTCTCAATCCTGTGCCCTGGAAACTGTGCAACAGTTTTGTGTGTGTGTGTATGTGTGTGCTGTTCTGAGCCGTGTTTCCTGTCGACTGTGAAACCGGTTTGTGTTTATGTTTGTGTGTGTGCCGTTTTCAACCCTGTGCCTGGCAACAATGCAACTAGTTTGTTCATGTGTGTGTGTGTATGTGTGTGTGTGTGCGCCGTTCTCATCCCTGTGCCCTGGAGACTGTGCAAGCAGTTTTTTTGTGTAGGTGTGTGTGTGTGTGTGCTGTTCTCAGCCCTTTGGCCTGGCGACACTGCAACCGGTTTATGGGTGTATGTGTGTGTTTGTGTGCCATTCTCAGCCCTGGGCCCTGGCGACTGTGCAATGGTTTGTTTGTGTGTGTGTGTGTGTGTGTGTTTGTGTGTGCCGTTCTCAGCCCTTTGCCCTGGCAACTGTTCAAGCAGTTTGTGTGTGTATGTTTGTGTTTGGATATGTGCTGTTCTCAGCCCTGTGCCCTAGAGACTGTGAAACCGGTTTGTGTGTGTGCACGTGTGTGTGTGTGTGTGTTTGTGTGTGCCATACTCAGCCCTGTGCCCTGGCAACTGTGCAGCTAATTTGTGTGTGTGCGTGTGTGTGTCTGTGTTGACTCAGGCTTGTTCTCTGGTGACTGTAAAACCGGTTTGTGTCTGTGTGTGTGTTCAGTTCTCAGCCCTGTACCCTGGCGATTCTGCAAACGGTTTATGTGTGTGTGTGTGTGTGTGTGCTGTTGTCAGCCCTGTGCCCTGGTGACAGTGCAACCGGTTTGTGTGTGTGTTTGTGTGTGTGAGTGTGTGCCGTTCTTAGCCCTGTGCTCTGGTAACGGTTCAACTGGTTTGTGTGTATGTGTGAGTGTGTGCCATACTCAGCCCTGTGCCCTGGCAACTGTGCAAAAGGTTTGTTTGGGTGTGTGTGTGAATTCTCAGCCCTGTGTCCTGGAGACAGTGCAACCATTTTTTGTGTGTTTTTGTGCATATATGTGTGTGTGTGTGTACTATTCTCAAACCCCAGGCCTGGCAATTGTGCAACTGGTTTTGTGTGTGTGTGTGTGTGTGTGTATGTGTGCTGTTCTCAGCCCTGTGCGCTGGCGACCATGCAACTCATTTGTGTTTGTGTGTGTGTGTGTCTGTGTTGTTCTCAGGCTTGTGCTCTGGCGACTGTGAAACCGGTTTATGTGTGTGTGTGTGTGTGTGTGTGTGTGTTCTGGTCTCAGCCCTGTACCTTGGAGACTGTGCAATCAGTTTGCATGTGTGTGTGTGTGTGTGTGTGTGTGTGTGTGTGTGTGTTAGAGCTGTTCTGAACCCTGTCCCCTGGCGACTGTGCAACTGGTTTGTGTGAATGTTTCTGTGTGTGTGTGTGTGCTTTTCTCAGCCCTTTGTCCTGGCAACTGTGCAACCTGTTTGTGTGTGTATCTGTGTGTATGTGTCCTGGTCTAAGACCTGTAACCTGGTGACTGTGCAACAGGTTTGTGTGTATTTGTGTGTGTGTGTGCGCCATTTTCAGCCCCGTGTCCTGGTGACTATGAAACCAGTTTGTGTGTGTGTGTGTGTGTGTGTGTGTGCTATTCTCAGCCCTGTGCCCTGGAAACTGTGCAACCGGTTTGGGTGTTTGTGTGTGTGTTTGTTCTGTTCACTGCCCTGTGCCCAGGCGACTGTTCAACAGGTTTGTGTGTGTGTGTGTGCTGTTCTCAGTCCTGTGCCTGGCGACTGTGCAAAGGTTTGTGTGTCTGTGTGTGTGTGTTCGAGCTGTTCTGAGCCCAGTGCCTTGGTGAGTGCACAACCGTTTTATCTGTTTGTGTGTGTGTGTGT
>NC_082638.1:21012500-21120000 GCF_002263795.3 Bos taurus
TTCTCAGCCCTGGGCACTGACGACTGTAAAAGAGGTTTGTGTGTGTATGTGTGTGAGTGTATATGTGTGTATGTGTTGGTGCTGTTTTCAGTCCTGTGCCTTAGTGACAGTGTAACTGGTGTTTGTGTGTGTGTATTTGTGTGCTGATTTCAGCCCTGTGACCTGGCCACTGTGCAACCCGTTTGCCTCTGTGTGTGTGAGTGTGTGCCGTTCTCAACCCTGTGGCCTGGCAACTGTGCAACAGGTTTGTGTGTGTGTGTATGTTTGTAAATTTGAATTCTCAGCCCTGTGCCCTGGAGACTGTGCAACCGGTTTGTGTGTGTGTGCTTATGTCTGTGTGTGACATTCTCAGACCTGTGTGCTGACAACTATGCAACCCTTTGTGTGTGTGTGTGTGTGTGTGTGCTGTTCTCAGCCCTGTGCTCTGGCGACTGTGCAACCATTTTGTCTGCGTGTGTGTGTGCTGTTTTCAGCCCTGTGCCCTGGCGACTGTGAAACTAGTTTGTGTGTGTGCGTGTGGGTGTGTGTGTGTGTGATTCTCATCTCTGTGTTCTGGCGACTGTGCAAGCAGTTGTTTGTGTGTATGTGTGTGTGTGTGTGTGTGTGCCATTTTCAGCTCTGTGCCCAGGAGACTGTGCAACCTGTTTGCGTGAAAGTTTCTGTGTGTGTGTGTGTGTATGTGTGTGTGCTTTTCTCAGCCCTTTGCCCTGGCAACTGTGCAACCTGTTTGTGTGTGTATCTGTGTGTATGTGTCCTGGTCTAAGACCTGTAACCTGGTGACTGTGCAACAGGTTTGTGTGTGTTTGTGTGTGTGTGTGCCATTTTCAGCCCCGTGACCTGGCGACTATGAAACCAGTTTGTGTATGTGTGTGTGTGTGTTTGTGCTATTCTCAGCCCTGTGCCCTGGAAACTGTGCAACTGGTTTGGGTGTTTGTGTGTGTGTTTATTCTGTTCACTGCCCTGTGCCCAGGCGACTGTTCAACAGGTTTGTGTGTGTGTGTGTGTGTGCTGTTCTCAGTCCTATGCCTGGCGACTGTGCAAAGGTTTCTGTGTGTCTGTATGTGTGTGTTTGAGCTGTTCTGAGCCCTGTACCTTGGTGAGTGTGCAACCGGTTTATGTGTTTGTGTATGTGTGTGTGTTTCATTCTCAGCCCTGTGCCCTGGAAACTGTGCAACCGGTTTGGGTGTTTGTGTGTGTGTTTGTTCTGTTCACTGCCCTGTGCCCAGGCGACTGTTCAACAGGTTTGTGTGTGTGTGTGTGCTGTTCTCAGTCCTGTGCCCTGGCGACTGTGCAGTTAATTTGTGTGTGTGCGTGTGTGTGTTGTTCTGAGCCCTGTTTCCTGTCGACTGTGAAACTGGTTTTTGTTTATGTGTGTGTGTGTGTCTGTGGTTCTCAGCCCTGTCCCTTGGCGACTGTGCAACCGGTTACTGTGTATGTGTGTGTGTGTGTGCATGTGCTGTTGTCAGCCCTGTGCCCTGGCGACTGTGCAACTAGTTTGTGTGTTTGCGTGTGTGTGTGTGTGCTGTGTTCAGGCTTGTGCTCTGGTGACTGTGACACCGATTTATGTATATGTGTGTGTGTGTTTGTTAGAGCTGTTTTGAGCCCTTTGTCTTGGCGACTGTACAGCCGCTTTGTGTGTGTGTGTGTGTGTGTGTGTGTGTGTGTGTGTGTGTGTGAATTATCAGCCCTGTGTCCTGGAGTCTGTGCAACTTGTATGTGTGAGTTCGTGTGTGTGTGTGTGTGTGTGCCATTTTCAGGCCTGTGCCCTGGCAACTTTGCAACCCTTTAGTGTGTATGTGTGTGTGTGTGTGTGTGTGCTGTTCTCAGCCCTGTGCCCTGGCGACTGTGCAAACCGTTTTTTTGTACGTGTGTCTTCCTGTGTTTTTGTGTGTGTGTGCTGTTCTCTGCCCTGTTCTCTGGTGACTGTGAAACTGGTTTGTGTGTGTGTGTGTTCTGTTCTCAGCCCTGTGCCCTAGCTACTGTGCAACCGGTTTGTGTGTGTGTGTGTTTCTGTGTCTGCTGTTCACGGTCCTGTGCCCTGGCGAATGTGCAACAGATTTATGTGTATGTGTGTTACTGTGTGTGTGTGTGTGTGTGCCGTTCTCAGCAATGTGTACTGATGACTGAGCAACCAGTTTGTGTTTGTGTGTGTATGTGTGGTGTTCTGAGCCCTGTGCTCTGGCGACTGTGAAACTGGATTGTGTGCCTTTGTTTGTGTGTGTGTGTGTGTGTGTGTGTGCCGTTCTCAGCCCTGTGCCCTAGCGACTGTGCAAGCGGTTTTTCTGTGTAAGTGTGTGTGTGTGTGCTGTTCTCAGCCCTGTGCCCTGGCGACTGTGAAACTTTTTTATGTGTGTGTGTGTAAGTTTGAATTCTCAGCCCTGTGCCCTGGTGATTGTGCAATGGTTTGTTAGTGTGTGTGTGTGTCAGTGTTTGTGTGTGCCATTCACAGCCCTGAGCCCTGACGACTGTGCAAGCAGTTTGTGTGCGTATGTGTGTATGTATGTGTTCTTCTCAGCCCGGTGCCCTGGCGACTGTGAAACTGGGGTGTGTGTGTGTGTGTGTGTGTGTGTGTGTGTGTGTGTTCCGTTCTCAGCCCTGGGCACTGGCGACTGTACAAGAGGTTTGTGTGTATGTGTGTGAGTGTATATATGTGTGTGTGTGTTGGTGCTGTTTTCAGTCCTGTGCCTTAGTGACAGTGTAACTGGTGTTTGTGTGTGTGTTTGTGTGCTGATTTCAGCCCTGTGCCCTGGCCACTGTGCAACCCGTTTGTCTGTGTGTGTGAGTGTGTGCTGTTCTCAACCCTGTGGCCTGGCAACTGTGCAACAGGTTTGTGTGTGTGTGTATGTGTGTAAGTTTGAATTCTCAGCCCTGTGCCCTGGAGACTGTGCAACCGGTTTGTGTGTGTGTGCGTATGTCTGTGTGTGACATTCTCAGACCTGTGTGCTGACAACTATGCAACCCTTTGTGTGTGTGTGTGTGTGTGTGTGTGTGTGCTGTTCTCAGCCCTGTGCTCTGTCGACTGTGCAACCAGTTTGTCTACGTGTGTGTGTGCTGTTTTCAGCCCTGTGCCCTGGCGATTGTGCAACCAGTATCTGTATGCCTGTGTGTGTGTGTGTGTGTGTGCTGTGCTCAGGCTTGTGCTCTGGTGACTGTGAAACCGATTTATGTATATGTTTGTGTGTGTTAGAGCTGTTTTGAGCCCTTTGCCTTGGCGACTGTACAGCTGCTTTGTGTGTGTGTGTGTATGTGTGTGAATTATCAGCACTGTGTCCTGGAGTCTCTGCAACCTGTAAGTGTGTGTGCATGTTTGTGTGTGTGTTTGTGTGTGCAATTCTCAGACCTGTGCCCTGGCAACTTTGCAACCCTTTAGTGTGTATGTGTGTGTGCCATTCTCAGCCATGTGCCCTGGCGACTGTGCAAGCGGTTTGTGTGTGTATGTATGTGAGTGTATATGTGTGTGTGTGTGTTTGTGCTGTTTTTAACCCTGTGCCTTAATGACAGTGAAAGTGGTGTGTGTGTGTGCCGTTCTCAGCCCTGTGCCCTGGCAACTGTGCAACAGGTTTGTGTGTGTGTGCGTGTGTATGTGTGTGTGTGTGTGTGATTCTCATCTCTGTGTCCTGGCGACTGTGCAAGCAGTTGTTTGTGTGTGTGTGTGTGTGTGTGTGTGCCATTTTCAGCTCTGTGCCCAGGAGACTGTGCAACCGGTGTGTGTGTGTGTATATGTGTGTGTAGATGCTGTTCCCAGCCCTCTGCCCTGGCAACTCTGAATCTGGTTTCTTTGTGTGTGTGTCGGTCTGTGTGTGTGCCATGCTCAGCCCTGTGCCCGGGCGACTGTACAACTGGTTTTTGTGTGTGTGTGTATGTGTGTGTATGTGCTGTTCTCAGCCGTGTACGCTGGCGAATGTGTACAGGTTTGTGTGTGTGTGTGGGGTGGGGGTGTGCTGATCTCAGCCCTGTGGTCGGGCAACTGTGAAACCGGCTTGAGTGTGTGTGGGTGTGTGTGTGTGCTGTTATCAGCCCTGTGCCCTGGCGACTCTGATACTGGTTTGTGTTCATGTGTGTGTGTGTGTGTGTGTGTGTTCCTGTTCTCAGCCCTGTGCCCTGGCGATTGTACAACCAGTGTCTGTATGCCTCTGTGTGTGTGTGTGTGTGTGTGTGTGTGTGTGTGCTGTTCTCAACCCTTTGCCCTGACGATTGTTCAACCAGTTTGTGTATATGTGTGTGTAGGTGTGTGTGCCATCCTGAGCCTTGTGTCCTGTCAACTGGGGAACCGGTGTGTGTGTGTGTGTGTCTGTGTGTGTGCTGATTTCAGCCATGTGCCCTTCCAACTGTGCAACTGGTTTGTGTGTGTGTGTGTGTCCACGCGATTCTCATCTCTGTGTCCTGGCGATGTGTAACCGTTTGTGTGTGTGAGTGTGTAAGTGTGTGCTCTTTTCAGCCCTGTGCCCTGGCGACTGTGCAACCGGTTTGTTCATGTGTGTTTTTGTGTGTGTCTGTGTGCTGTTCTCAGCCGTGTACCCTGGCAACTGTACAACCTGTTTGTGTGTATGTGTGTGCGTGTTACAGCTGTTCTCAGCCCTGTGCCCTGGCAACTGTGCAACAAGTTTATATGTATGTTTATGTGTGTGTGTGACTGTATGTAATCCGTTCTCAACCCTGTGCCATGGTGACTGTGCATGCGGTTTGTGTGTGTGTGTGTGTGTGCGTCTGTGTGTGTGTGTGTGTGTGTGTACTGTTCTCATACCCGTGGCTGGTGACAGTGCAACTGGTTTGTGAGTGTGTGTGTGTGCCAATTTCAGCCCTGTGCCCTGGCGACCGTGCAATGGTTTGTTCATGTGTGTGTGTGTGTGTTTGTCTGCCATTCTCAGCCCTTTGCCCTGGGAATTATGCAAGCAGTTTGTGTCTGTGTATGTGTGTGTGTGTGTGTGTATGTGCTGTTCTCAGCACTGTGCCCTGGCGACTGTGAAACTGGTTTATGTGTGTGTGTGTGTGTGCGTGTTCCGTTCTCAGCCCTGGGCACTGGCGACTGTACAAGAGGTTTGTGTGTGTATGTGTGTGAGTGTATATGTGTGTGTGTGTGTGTTGGTGCTGTTTTCATGCCTGTGCCTTAGACAGTGTAAACAGTGTTTGTGTGTGTGTGTTTGTGTGTGCCATTCACAGCCCTGTGCCCTGGCCACTGTGCAAGCCGTTTGTGTGTGCATGTGTCTGTGTGTATGTGTCTGTTTGTGCATCTGTCTGTGTGTGTATATGCTGTTCTCAGCCCTGTGCCCTGGCGACTGAGAAACCGCTTTGTGTGTGTGTGTGTGTGTGTGTGTGTGTGCCAGTCTCAGCCCTGTGCCTTGGTGACTGTGCAAGTGGTTTGTGTGTGTATGTGTGTGAGTGTATGTGTGTGTGTGTGATTTGTCCAGTTTTCATCCCTGTGCCTTAGTGACTGTGTAACTGGTGTGTGTGTGTGTGTGTGTGTGTGTGTGTGCTCTTCTCAGCCCTGTGCCCTGTTGACTGTGCAACCGGTTTGTCTGTGTATGTGAGTGGTGCTGTTCTCAGCCCTGTGCCCTGGCAACTGTGCAAGAGGTATGTTTTTGTTGAGTGTAAGTTTGAATTCTCAGGCCTGTGCCCTGGAGACTGTTCAACTGGTATGTGTGTGTGTGTGTGTGTGTATGTTAGAGGTGTTTTTAGCCCTGTGCCTTTGCTAGTGCGCAACCGGTTTATGTGTTTGTGTATGTGTGTGTGTGAATCTCTGTGTGTGCTGTTCTCAATCCTGTGCCCTGGAAACAGTGCAACAGTTTTGTGCGTGTGTGTGTGTGTGTGTGTATGTGTGCCATTCTGAGCCCTGTTTCCTGTCGACTGTGAAACCGGTTAGTGTTTATGTGTGTGTATGTGTGTGTGTGTGTTTCATTCTCAGACCTGGGTCCTGGCAACTGTGCAACCCGTTTGTGTGTCCCTGTGTGTGTTGGTGTGCTGTTCTCAGTCCTGTGCCCTGGCGACTGTGCAACTAATTTGTGTGTGTGCGTGTGTCTGTCTGTGTTGTTCTCAGGCTTGTCCTCTGGCGACTGTGAAACCGGTTTATGTCTGTGTGTGTGTGTGTTCTGTTCTCAGCCATGAACCCTGGTGACTGTGCAATCGGTTTGTGTGTGTGTGTTAGAATGATCTGAGCCCTGTGACTTGGAGAGTGCACAACCAGTTTATGTATTTGTGTATGTGTGTGTGTGAATCTGTGTGTGTGCTGTTCTCAATCCTGTGCCCTGGAAACTGTGCAACAGTTTTGTGTGTGTGTGTATGTGTGTGCTGTTCTGAGCCCTGTTTCCTGTCGACTGTGAAACCGGTTTGTGTTTATGTTTGTGTGTGTGTGTGTGTGTGCCGTTTTTAGCCCTGTGCCCTGGCAACAATGCAACTAGTTTGTTCATGTGTGTGTGTGTATGTGTGTGTGTGTGTGTGTGCGTCGTTCTCATCCCTGTGCCCTGGAGACTGTGCAAGCAGTTTTTTGTGTAGGTGTGTGTGTGTGTGTGTGTGTGTGTGTGTGGGCTGTTTTCAGCCCTTTGGCCTGGCGACACTGCAACCGGCTTATGAGTGTATGTGTGTGTTTGTGTGCCATTCTCAGCCCTGGGCCCTGGCGACTGTGCAATGGTTTGTTCATGTGTGTGTGTGTGTGTGTGTGTGTGTGTGTGTTCCATTCTCAGCCCTTTTACCTGGCAACTGTGCAAGCACTTTTTGTGTGTATGTTTGTGTTTGGGTATGTGCTGTTCTCAGCCCTGTGCCCTGGAGACTGTGAAACCGGTTTATGTGTTTGCGTGTGTGTGTGTGTGTGTGTGTGTGTGTGTGTGTGCCATACTCTGCCCTATGCCCTGGCAACTGTGCAACTAATTTGTGTGTGTCCGTGTGTGTGTCTGTGTTGTTCTCAGGCTTGTGCTCTGGCGAATGTAATATCGGTTTGTGTCTGTGTGTGTGTTCAGTTCTCAGCCCTGTACCCTGGCGATTCTGCAACCGGTTTATGTGTGTTTGCGTGTGTGAGTGTGTGCCGTTCTTAGCCCTGTGCCTGGTGACTGTGCAACCGGGGTGTGTGTATGTGTGTGCTGTTCTCAGCCCTGTGCTCTGGTAACGGTTCAACCGGTTTGTGTGTGTGTGCGAGTGTGTGCCATACTCAGCCCTGTGCCCTGGCAATGGTGCAACAGGTTTGTTTGTGTGTGTGCGTGAATTCTCAGCCCTGTGTCCTGGAGACTGTGCAACCACTTTTTGTGTGTTTGTGTGCACATATGTGTGTGTGTGTGTTCTATTCTCAGACCCGAGCCCTGGCTATTGTGCAACTGGTTTTGTGTGTGTGTGTGTGTGTGTGTGTGTGTGTGTGTGTGTGTGTGTGTGCTGTTCTCAGCCCTGTGCGCTGGCGACCATGCACCTCATTTGTGTTTGTGCGTGTGTGTGTCTGTGTTGTTCTCAGGCTTGTGCTCTGTCGACTGTGAAACAGGTTTGTGTGTGTGTGTGTGTGTGTGTGTGTGTGTATGTGTGTTCTGTTCTCAGCCCTGTACCCTGGAGACTGTGCAATCAGTTTGCATGTGTGTGTGTGTTTGTGTGTGTGTGTGTTTGTGCTCTTCTCAGCCCTGTGCCCTGGTGACTGTGCATCCGGTTTGTCTTTGTATGTCTGTGTGTGCCATTCTCAGCCCTGTGCCCTGGTGTCTGTGCAACCGGTGTATGTGTGTTTGTGTGGGTGTCTGTGCTGTCCCCAGCCCTGTGCCCTGGCAACTGTGCAACCGCTTTGTGCATGTGTGTTAGTGTGTGTGTGTGTGTGCCATTCCCAGAAATGTGCATTGATGACTGCACAACCAGTTTGTGTTTGTGTGTGTGTATGTGTGCTTTTCTCAGTCCTCTGCCCTGACGACTGTTCAAGCGGTTTTTGTGTGTATGTTTGTGTGTGTGTGTGTGTGTGCTGTTCTCAGCCCTGGGGCCTGGCAACACTGCAAACGGTTTGGGAGTGTGTGTGTGTGTGTGTGTGTGTGCCATTTTCAGCCCTGTGTCCTGGCGACTGTGTAATGGTTTGTTCGTGTGTGTGTGTGTGTATTTGTGTGTGCCATTCACAGCCCTGTGCCCTGGCGACTGTGCAAGCAGTTTGTGTGTGTATGTGTCTGTGTGTGTATATGCTGTTCTCAGCCCTGCGCCCTGGCAACTGTGAAACCGGTTTGTATGTGTGTGTTTGTGTGTGCGTGTGTGTGCCAGTCTCAGCCCTGTGCCTTGGTGACTGTGCCAGTGGTTTGTGTCTGTACGTGTTTAGTGGATATGTGTGTGTGTGTGGTTTGTCCTGTTTTCAGCCCTTTGCCTTAGTGACAGTGTAACTGGTGTGTTTTGTGTGTGTGTGCTCTTCACAGCCCTGTGCCCTGCTGACTGTGCAACCGGTTTGTCTGTGTATGTGAGTGTGTGCCATTGTCAGCCCTGTGCCCTGGCAACTGTGCACAGGTTTGTTTTTGTGTGTGTGTAAGTTTGAATTCTCAGGCCTGTGCCCTGGAGACTGTGCAACCGGTTTGTGTGTGTGTGCATGTGTGTGTGTGCGGGGCGGGACATTGTCAAACCTGTGTGCTGGCAAATGTTTGACCGATTTGTGTGTGTGTGTGTGTGTGTGTTCTGTCCCCAGCCCTGAGCCCTGGTGACTGTGCAACTAGTTTGTGTGTGTGCGTGTGTGGGTGTGTGCTGTTTTCAGGCTTGTGTCTGGCGAAGGTGAAACCAGTTTATGTATGTGTGTGTGTGTGTGTGTGTGTGTGTGCTCTTCTCAGCCCTGTGCCCTGGTGACTGTGCAACCGGTTTGTCTGTGTATGTGAGTGTGTGCCATTCTCAGCCCTGTGCCCTGGAAACTGTGCACAGATTTGTTTTTGTGTGTGTGTAAGTTTGAATTCTCAGGCCTGTGCCCTGGAGACTGTGCAACCGGTTTGTGTGTGTGTTTGGGGGTGGACATTCTCAGACCTGTGTGCTGGCAACTGTATGACCGATGTGTGTGTGTGTGTGTGTGTGTGTGTGTGTGTGTGTGTGTGTGTGCTGTTCCCAGCCCTGAGCCCTGCCGACTGTGCAACTAGTTTGTGTGTGTGCGTGTGTGGGTGTGTGCTGTTCTCAGGCTTGTGTCTGGTGAAGGTGAAACCAGTTTATGTATGTGTGTGTTTGTGTGTGTGTGTTTGTATGTTCTTTTCTCAGCCCTGTACCCTGGCAAATGGGCAACCCATTTGTGTTGGTGTATGCGTGTTGTCTCAGCCCTTTACCTTGGGGGCTGTGAAACCGGTTTGTGTGTGTGTGTGTGCGTGTGTCTATGTTAGAGCTGTTCTGAACCCTGTGCCTTGATGACTGTGCAAGTGGTTTGTGTGTGTATGTGTGTGAGTGTATATGTGTGTGTGGTTTGTCCTGTTTTCAGCCCTGTGCCTTAGTGACAGTGTAACTGGGGTGTGTGTGTGTGTGTGTGTGTGTGTGTGTGTGTGTGCTCTTCTCAGCCCTGTGCCTGGTGACTGTGCAACCGGTGTGTGTGTGTGTGTGTGCTGTTCTCAGCCCTGTACCCTGGCGACTGTGAAACCAGTGTGTGTGTGTGTCTGTATGTGTGGGAGTGCTGATCTCAGCCCTGAGTGCTGGCAACTGTGAAACCGGTTTGTGTGCATGTGTGTGTGTGTGTGTGTGTGTGTGTGTGTGTGTGTGTGTGTGTGATGCTCTTCTCAGTACGGTGCTCTGGCGACTGTGAAACCGGTTTGTGTAAGTATGTTTGTGTGTCTGTGTGTTTGTCTGTGTATGTGTGACGTTCTCAGCACTGTGCCCTGGCATTTGTGCATCAGGTTTGTGTGTGTGTGTGTGAGTGTGTGCTGTTCTCAGGCCTGTGCCCTGGCAACTGTGCAAGAGGTGTGTGTGTGTGTGTGTGTGTGTGTGTGTGTGTGAATTCTCAGCCCTGGGCCCTGAAGACTGTACAACCGGTTTGTGTCTGTGTGTGTAAGGGGATGTGTGCTGTTCTCAGCCCTGTGCACTGGCGCCTGTGCAACCTGTTTGTGTGTGTGTGTATGTATGTGTGGGAGTGTTGATCTGAGCCCTGTGCTCTGGAGACAGTGAAACCGGTTTGTGTGTGTGTGTTGTTCTCAGCCCTTTGCCCTGGTAAATGTACAACAGGTTTGTGTGTGTGTGTCTGTGTGTGTGCCATTCTCAGCCCTGTGCCCTGGCGACTGTGTAACCGGTTTGTTCGTGTGTGTGTGTGTGTGTGAGCGTGTGTGTGTGCCATTCTAAGTTCTGTGTCCTGGTGACTGTGCAACCCGTTTGTGTGTGTGTGTGTGTGAGTGTATGTGTTTGCCGTTCTCAGGCCTGTGCTTGGCGACTGTGCAACCAGTGTGTGTCTGTGTGTGTGTGTGCTGTTCTCAGCCCTGTGCCCTGGTGACTGTGCAACCGGTTTGTGTGTGTGTGTGGGAGTGCTGATCTCATCCCTCTGCTCTGGCGACTGAGAAACCAGTTAGTGTGTGTGTGTGCTTGTGCTGTACATAGCCCTGTGCCCTGGCAATTGTGCAACCAGTTTGTGTCTGTGTGTGTGTGTGCTGTTCTCAGCCCTGTGCCCTGGCGACTGTGCGACTAATTTGTGTGTGTGTGCGTGCTGTTCTCAGGCTTCTGCCGTGGGGACTGTGAAACCGTGTTATGTATGTTTGTGTGTGTCTTCTATTCTCAGCCCTGTACCCTGGCGACTCAGAAACCAGTTTGTTTTCATGTGTGTGTCTGTGTGTCTGTGTTTGTGCGTGTGCTCTTCTAAGCCCTGTGCCCTTGCGACTGTGCACCTGGTTTGTGTCTGTGTGTTTGCGTGTGTGCCATTCTCAGCTCTGTGCCCTGGCTACTGTGCAACCAGTTGTGTGTGTGTGTATGTATGTGTGCTGTTCTCAGCCCAGTACCCTTACAACTGTGCAACCGGTTTTTGGGTGTGTGTGTGTATGTGTGTGTGTGTGTGTGTGCTCTTCTAAGTCCCGTGCCCTGCTGACTGTGCAACCGGTTTGTCTGTGTATGTGAGTGTGTGCCATTGTCAGCCCTGTGCCCTGGCAACTGTGCACAGGTTTGTTTTTGTGTGTGTGTAAGTTTGAATTCTCAGGCCTGTGCCCTGGAGACTGTGCAACCGGTTTGTGTGTGTGTGCATGTGTGTGTGTGCGGGGCGGGACATTGTCAAACCTGTGTGCTGGCAAATGTTTGACCGATTTGTGTGTGTGTGTGTGTGTGTGTTCTGTCCCCAGCCCTGAGCCCTGGTGACTGTGCAACTAGTTTGTGTGTGTGCGTGTGTGGGTGTGTGCTGTTTTCAGGCTTGTGTCTGGCGAAGGTGAAACCAGTTTATGTATGTGTGTGTGTGTGTGTGTGTGTGTGCTCTTCTCAGCCCTGTGCCCTGGTGACTGTGCAACCGGTTTGTCTGTGTATGTGAGTGTGTGCCATTCTCAGCCCTGTGCCCTGGAAACTGTGCACAGATTTGTTTTTGTGTGTGTGTAAGTTTGAATTCTCAGGCCTGTGCCCTGGAGACTGTGCAACCGGTTTGTGTGTGTGTTTGGGGGTGGACATTCTCAGACCTGTGTGCTGGCAACTGTATGACCGATGTGTGTGTGTGTGTGTGTGTGTGTGTGTGTGTGTGTGTGTGCTGTTCCCAGCCCTGAGCCCTGCCGACTGTGCAACTAGTTTGTGTGTGTGCGTGTGTGGGTGTGTGCTGTTCTCAGGCTTGTGTCTGGTGAAGGTGAAACCAGTTTATGTATGTGTGTGTTTGTGTGTGTGTGTTTGTATGTTCTTTTCTCAGCCCTGTACCCTGGCAAATGGGCAACCCATTTGTGTTGGTGTATGCGTGTTGTCTCAGCCCTTTACCTTGGGGGCTGTGAAACCGGTTTGTGTGTGTGTGTGTGCGTGTGTCTATGTTAGAGCTGTTCTGAACCCTGTGCCTTGATGACTGTGCAAGTGGTTTGTGTGTGTATGTGTGTGAGTGTATATGTGTGTGTGGTTTGTCCTGTTTTCAGCCCTGTGCCTTAGTGACAGTGTAACTGGGGTGTGTGTGTGTGTGTGTGTGTGTGTGTGTGTGTGTGCTCTTCTCAGCCCTGTGCCTGGTGACTGTGCAACCGGTGTGTGTGTGTGTGTGTGCTGTTCTCAGCCCTGTACCCTGGCGACTGTGAAACCAGTGTGTGTGTGTGTCTGTATGTGTGGGAGTGCTGATCTCAGCCCTGAGTGCTGGCAACTGTGAAACCGGTTTGTGTGCATGTGTGTGTGTGTGTGTGTGTGTGTGTGTGTGTGTGTGTGTGTGTGATGCTCTT
Organism: Bos taurus; assembly: GCF_002263795.3. Taxonomy (NCBI): domain Eukaryota; kingdom Metazoa; phylum Chordata; class Mammalia; order Artiodactyla; family Bovidae; genus Bos; species Bos taurus. Next base: position 21,024,761 of record NC_082638.1, read on the forward strand.
CTCAGTACGGTGCTCTGGCGACTGTGAAACCGGTTTGTGTAAGTATGTTTGTGTGTCTGTGTGTTTGTCTGTGTATGTGTGACGTTCTCAGCACTGTGCCCTGGCATTTGTGCATCAGGTTTGTGTGTGTGTGTGTGAGTGTGTGCTGTTCTCAGGCCTGTGCCCTGGCAACTGTGCAAGAGGTGTGTGTGTGTGTGTGTGTGTGTGTGTGTGTGAATTCTCAGCCCTGGGCCCTGAAGACTGTACAACCGGTTTGTGTCTGTGTGTGTAAGGGGATGTGTGCTGTTCTCAGCCCTGTGCACTGGCGCCTGTGCAACCTGTTTGTGTGTGTGTGTATGTATGTGTGGGAGTGTTGATCTGAGCCCTGTGCTCTGGAGACAGTGAAACCGGTTTGTGTGTGTGTGTTGTTCTCAGCCCTTTGCCCTGGTAAATGTACAACAGGTTTGTGTGTGTGTGTCTGTGTGTGTGCCATTCTCAGCCCTGTGCCCTGGCGACTGTGTAACCGGTTTGTTCGTGTGTGTGTGTGTGTGTGAGCGTGTGTGTGTGCCATTCTAAGTTCTGTGTCCTGGTGACTGTGCAACCCGTTTGTGTGTGTGTGTGTGTGAGTGTATGTGTTTGCCGTTCTCAGGCCTGTGCTTGGCGACTGTGCAACCAGTGTGTGTCTGTGTGTGTGTGTGCTGTTCTCAGCCCTGTGCCCTGGTGACTGTGCAACCGGTTTGTGTGTGTGTGTGGGAGTGCTGATCTCATCCCTCTGCTCTGGCGACTGAGAAACCAGTTAGTGTGTGTGTGTGCTTGTGCTGTACATAGCCCTGTGCCCTGGCAATTGTGCAACCAGTTTGTGTCTGTGTGTGTGTGTGCTGTTCTCAGCCCTGTGCCCTGGCGACTGTGCGACTAATTTGTGTGTGTGTGCGTGCTGTTCTCAGGCTTCTGCCGTGGGGACTGTGAAACCGTGTTATGTATGTTTGTGTGTGTCTTCTATTCTCAGCCCTGTACCCTGGCGACTCAGAAACCAGTTTGTTTTCATGTGTGTGTCTGTGTGTCTGTGTTTGTGCGTGTGCTCTTCTAAGCCCTGTGCCCTTGCGACTGTGCACCTGGTTTGTGTCTGTGTGTTTGCGTGTGTGCCATTCTCAGCTCTGTGCCCTGGCTACTGTGCAACCAGTTGTGTGTGTGTGTATGTATGTGTGCTGTTCTCAGCCCAGTACCCTTACAACTGTGCAACCGGTTTTTGGGTGTGTGTGTGTATGTGTGTGTGTGTGTGTGTGCTCTTCTAAGTCCCGTGCCCTGCTGACTGTGCAACCGGTTTGTCTGTGTATGTGAGTGTGTGCCATTGTCAGCCCTGTGCCCTGGCAACTGTGCACAGGTTTGTTTTTGTGTGTGTGTAAGTTTGAATTCTCAGGCCTGTGCCCTGGAGACTGTGCAACCGGTTTGTGTGTGTGTGCATGTGTGTGTGTGCGGGGCGGGACATTGTCAAACCTGTGTGCTGGCAAATGTTTGACCGATTTGTGTGTGTGTGTGTGTGTGTGTTCTGTCCCCAGCCCTGAGCCCTGGTGACTGTGCAACTAGTTTGTGTGTGTGCGTGTGTGGGTGTGTGCTGTTTTCAGGCTTGTGTCTGGCGAAGGTGAAACCAGTTTATGTATGTGTGTGTGTGTGTGTGTGTGTGTGCTCTTCTCAGCCCTGTGCCCTGGTGACTGTGCAACCGGTTTGTCTGTGTATGTGAGTGTGTGCCATTCTCAGCCCTGTGCCCTGGAAACTGTGCACAGATTTGTTTTTGTGTGTGTGTAAGTTTGAATTCTCAGGCCTGTGCCCTGGAGACTGTGCAACCGGTTTGTGTGTGTGTTTGGGGGTGGACATTCTCAGACCTGTGTGCTGGCAACTGTATGACCGATGTGTGTGTGTGTGTGTGTGTGTGTGTGTGTGTGTGTGTGTGCTGTTCCCAGCCCTGAGCCCTGCCGACTGTGCAACTAGTTTGTGTGTGTGCGTGTGTGGGTGTGTGCTGTTCTCAGGCTTGTGTCTGGTGAAGGTGAAACCAGTTTATGTATGTGTGTGTTTGTGTGTGTGTGTTTGTATGTTCTTTTCTCAGCCCTGTACCCTGGCAAATGGGCAACCCATTTGTGTTGGTGTATGCGTGTTGTCTCAGCCCTTTACCTTGGGGGCTGTGAAACCGGTTTGTGTGTGTGTGTGTGCGTGTGTCTATGTTAGAGCTGTTCTGAACCCTGTGCCTTGATGACTGTGCAAGTGGTTTGTGTGTGTATGTGTGTGAGTGTATATGTGTGTGTGGTTTGTCCTGTTTTCAGCCCTGTGCCTTAGTGACAGTGTAACTGGGGTGTGTGTGTGTGTGTGTGTGTGTGTGTGTGTGTGTGCTCTTCTCAGCCCTGTGCCTGGTGACTGTGCAACCGGTGTGTGTGTGTGTGTGTGCTGTTCTCAGCCCTGTACCCTGGCGACTGTGAAACCAGTGTGTGTGTGTGTCTGTATGTGTGGGAGTGCTGATCTCAGCCCTGAGTGCTGGCAACTGTGAAACCGGTTTGTGTGCATGTGTGTGTGTGTGTGTGTGTGTGTGTGTGTGTGTGTGTGTGATGCTCTTCTCAGTACGGTGCTCTGGCGACTGTGAAACCGGTTTGTGTAAGTATGTTTGTGTGTCTGTGTGTTTGTCTGTGTATGTGTGACGTTCTCAGCACTGTGCCCTGGCATTTGTGCATCAGGTTTGTGTGTGTGTGTGTGAGTGTGTGCTGTTCTCAGGCCTGTGCCCTGGCAACTGTGCAAGAGGTGTGTGTGTGTGTGTGTGTGTGTGTGTGTGTGTGAATTCTCAGCCCTGGGCCCTGAAGACTGTACAACCGGTTTGTGTCTGTGTGTGTAAGGGGATGTGTGCTGTTCTCAGCCCTGTGCACTGGCGCCTGTGCAACCTGTTTGTGTGTGTGTGTATGTATGTGTGGGAGTGTTGATCTGAGCCCTGTGCTCTGGAGACAGTGAAACCGGTTTGTGTGTGTGTGTTGTTCTCAGCCCTTTGCCCTGGTAAATGTACAACAGGTTTGTGTGTGTGTGTCTGTGTGTGTGCCATTCTCAGCCCTGTGCCCTGGCGACTGTGTAACCGGTTTGTTCGTGTGTGTGTGTGTGTGTGAGCGTGTGTGTGTGCCATTCTAAGTTCTGTGTCCTGGTGACTGTGCAACCCGTTTGTGTGTGTGTGTGTGTGAGTGTATGTGTTTGCCGTTCTCAGGCCTGTGCTTGGCGACTGTGCAACCAGTGTGTGTCTGTGTGTGTGTGTGCTGTTCTCAGCCCTGTGCCCTGGTGACTGTGCAACCGGTTTGTGTGTGTGTGTGGGAGTGCTGATCTCATCCCTCTGCTCTGGCGACTGAGAAACCAGTTAGTGTGTGTGTGTGCTTGTGCTGTACATAGCCCTGTGCCCTGGCAATTGTGCAACCAGTTTGTGTCTGTGTGTGTGTGTGCTGTTCTCAGCCCTGTGCCCTGGCGACTGTGCGACTAATTTGTGTGTGTGTGCGTGCTGTTCTCAGGCTTCTGCCGTGGGGACTGTGAAACCGTGTTATGTATGTTTGTGTGTGTCTTCTATTCTCAGCCCTGTACCCTGGCGACTCAGAAACCAGTTTGTTTTCATGTGTGTGTCTGTGTGTCTGTGTTTGTGCGTGTGCTCTTCTAAGCCCTGTGCCCTTGCGACTGTGCACCTGGTTTGTGTCTGTGTGTTTGCGTGTGTGCCATTCTCAGCTCTGTGCCCTGGCTACTGTGCAACCAGTTGTGTGTGTGTGTATGTATGTGTGCTGTTCTCAGCCCAGTACCCTTACAACTGTGCAACCGGTTTTTGGGTGTGTGTGTGTATGTGTGTGTGTGTGTGTGTGCTCTTCTAAGTCCCGTGCCCTTGCGACTGTGCACCTGGTTTGTGTCTGTGTGTTTGTGTGTGTGCTGTTCTCTGCCTGGTTGCCTGGCTACTGTGCAGCCTGTTTGTGTGTGTGTGTATGTATGTGTGGGAGTGCTGATCTGAGCCCTGTGCTCTGGAGACAGTGAAACCGGTTTGTGTGTGTGTGTGTTGTTGTCAGCCCTTTGCCCTGGTGAATGTACAACAGGTTTGTTTGTGTGTGTCTGTGTGTGTGCCATTCTCAGCCCTGTGCCCTGGCGACTGTGCAACCGGTTTGTTCGTGTGTATGTGTGTGTGTGTGTGAGCGTGTGTGTGTGCCATTCTAAGTTCTGTGTCCTGGTGACTGTGCAACCCGTTTGTGTGTGTGTGTGTGTGAGTGTATGTGTTTGCCGTTCTCAGGCCTGTGCTTGGCGACTGTGCAACCAGTGTGTGTCTGTGTGTGTGTGTGCTGTTCTCAGCCCTGTGCCCTGGTGACTGTGCAACCGGTTTGTGTGTGTGTGTGTATGTGTGGGAGTGCTGATCTCATCCCTGTGCTCTGGCGACTGAGAAACCAATTTGTGTGTGTGTGTGTGTGTGTGTGTGTGCTGCACATAGCCCTGGTGACTGTGCGACTAATTTGTGTGTGTGTGCGTGCTGTTCTCAGGCTTCTGCCGTGGGGAATGTGAAACCGTTTTATGTATGTTTGTTTGTGTGTTCTATTCTCAGCCCTGTACCCTGGCGACTCAGAAACCAGTTTGTTTTCATGTGTGTGTCTGTGTGTCTGTGTTTGTGCGTGTGCTCTTCTAAGCCCTGTGCCCTTGCGACTGTGCACCTGGTTTGTGTCTGTGTGTTTGCGTGTGTGCCATTCTCAGCTCTGTGCCCTGGCTACTGTGCAACCAGTTGTGTGTGTGTGTATGTATGTGTGCTGTTCTCAGCCCAGTACCCTTACAACTGTGCAACCGGTTTTTGGGTGTGTGTGTGTATGTGTGTGTGTGTTTGCTCTTTTAAGTCCCGTGCCCTTGCGACTGTGCACCTGGTTTGTGTCTGTGTGTTTGTGTGTGTGCTGTTCTCTGCCTGGTGCCCTGGCTACCGTGCAACAAGTTTGTGTGTGTGTGTGTCTATGTGTGTGTGTGTGCTGTTCTCAGCCCTGTGTCCTGACAACTGTGCAACAGGTTTGTGTGTGAGTGTGTGTTGTTCTCAGCCCTCTGCCCTTGCGAATATGCAACAGGTTTGTGTGTGTGTGTGTGTGTGTGTGTGTGTGAGTGTGTGTGTGTGTGTGTTGGCATTCACAGCCCGGTGCCCTGGCGACTGTGCAACCAGTTTGTGTGGTTGTGTGTGTTTGTGTGCTGTTCTCAGCCCTATACCCTGGAGATTCTGAAACAGGGGTGTGTGTGTGTGTTTGTGTGTGTGTGTCGTTCTCAACCCTGTGTCTTGGCAACTGTGCAACAGGTTTGTGTGGTTGTGTGTGTGTGTGTGCTGTTCTCAGTTCTGTGCCCTGGCTACTGTGCAACCAGTTGTGTGTGTGTGTATGTATGTGTGCTGTTCTCAGCCCAGTACCCTTACAACTGTGCAACCGGTTTTTGGGTGTGTGTGTGTATGTGTGTGTGTGTGCTCTTCTAAATCCCGTGCCCTTGCGACTGTGCACCTGGTATATGTCTGTGTGTTTGTGTGTGTGCTGTTCTCTGTCTGGAGCCCTGGCTACTGTGCAACCAGTTTGTGTGTGTGTGTCTATGTGTGTGTGTGTGCTGTTCTCAGCCCTGTGCCCTGACAACTGTGCAACAGGTTTGTGTGTGAGTGTGTGTTGTTCTCAGCCCTCTGCCCTTGCGAATATGCAACAGGTTTGTGTGTGTGTGTGTGTGTTGACATTCACAGCCTGGTGCCCTGGTGACTGTGCAACCAGTTTGTGTGTCTGTGTGTTTGTGTGCTATTCTCAGCCCTGTACCCTGGAGATTCTGAAACAGGGGTGTGTGTGTGTGTGTGTGTGTGTGTGTGCCATTCTCAACCCTGTGTCCTGGCAACTGTGCAACGGGTTTGTGTGGTTGTGTGTGTGTGTGTGCTGTTCTCAGCCCTGTGCCCTGGTGACTGTGAAACCAGTGTGTATGTGTGTCTGTATGTGTGGGAGTGCTGAACTCAGTCCTGTGCCCAGGAGACTGTGCAACCAGTTTGTGTGTGTGTGTGTGTGTGTGTGTGCTGTTCTCAGCCCTGTCGCCAGGCGACTGTGCAACGAGTTTGTGTGGTTGTGTGTGTGTGTTCTATTCTCAGCCCTGTGTCCTGGAGACTGTGCAACCAGTTTTTGTGTGTGTGTGTGCCATTCTCATCCATGTGCCCTGGCAAATATGCAATCAGTTTGTGTGTGTGTGTGTGTGTGTGTGTGTGTGTGTGCTATTCTCAGCCCTGTGCCATGCCAACTGTGCAATGATTTGTGTGTGTATGTGTGTAGGTGTGTGTGCCATTCTGAGCCTTGTGCCCTGGCGAGTGTGCAACCAGTTTGTGTATGTGTCTGTTTGTCTGTGTGTGTGTGCTGTTCTCAGCCCTGTGCCTGGCGACTGTGCACAGGTTTGTGTGTCTGTGTGTATGTGTGTGAGAGCTGTTTTAAGCCCTTTGATCAGGCGACAGTGAAACCAGTGTGTGTGTGTGTGTGTGTGTGTGTGTGTGCCATCTGAACCCTGTGCCCTGGCGACTGTGCAACTGGTTTGTGTGTTTGTGTGTGAGTGTATGTGTGCTGTTCTCAGCCCTGTACCCTGGCAACTGTGCAACCTGTTCGTGTGTGTGTGTCCGTGTGTGTTAGATCTCTTCTGAGCCCTGTGACTTGGCGACTGTGCAACCAGTTTTATGTGTATGTGTATGTGTGTGTGTGAGTGCCATTCTCAGCCGTGTGACTGGCGACTGTGCAACCGGTGTGTGTGTGTGTGGTTGTGTGTGAATGCTGTTCTCAGGCCTGTGACCTGGCAACTGTGCCACAGGTCTGTGTGTGTGTGTGTGTGTGTGTGTGTAAATTCTCAGCCCTTTGCCCTGGTGGCTGTACAACCGATTTGTGTGTGTGTGTGTTTGTCGTGTTCTCAGCTCTGTGCCCTGGCAACAGTGAAACTGGTTGTGCCTGTGTGTGTGTGTGTGTGTTGTGTGTGCATTTCTCAGCCGTGTGCTCTGGCAACTGTGCAACCGGTTTGTTCATGTGTGTGTGTGTGTGTGTGTGTGTGTGTGTGTGTGTGCCATTCTCAGCTCTGTGCTTTGGTGACTGTGCAACCGGTTTGTATGTGTGTGTGTGTTTGTGTGTGTGTGAGTCTATGTATGAGTGCCATGCTTAGCCTTGTGCACTGGCAAATGTTCAACCGGTTTTTGTAAGTGTGTGTGTGTGTGTGCTCTTCTAAGCCCTGTGCCCTTGCAACTGTGCACCTAGTTTGTGTCTTTGTGCTTGTGCGTGCGCTGTTCTCAGCTCTGTGCCCTGGCTACTGTGCAGCCAGTTTGTGTCTGTGTGTCTGTGTGTGTGTATGTGCTGTTCTCAGCCCTGTGCCCTGACAACTGTACAACCGGTTTGTGTGTGTGCTGTTCTCATCCCTGTGCCCTGGCCACAGTGCAACTAGTTTATGTGTGCGTGTGTGTGTGTGTGCTCTTCACAGGATTGTGCTCTGGCAACTGTGAACCCGGTTTATATATGTGTGTGTGAGTGTGTGTGTGTGTGTTTGTGTTCTGTTCTCAGCCCTGTACAGTGGCGACTGTGCAACTGGTTTGTATGTGTGTGTGTGTGTCTGTGTGTGTGTGTTAGAGCTGTTCTGAGCTTTGTGCCTTGGCGACAGTGCAACCGGTTTATGTGTATGTGTATGTGTGTGTTGGAGTATGTGTGTGTGCCGTTCTCAGGCCTGTGCCTGGTGAGTGTGCAACTGGTGTGTGTGTGAGTGTGTGTGTGCTGTTCTCAGCCCTGTGCCCTGTGACAGTGTAACCGGTTTGTGCATGTGTGTGTGTGTTTTTGTGTGCCATTCTCAACACTTTGTCGTGGCGACATTGCAAATGGTTGTGTGTGTGTTTTTCTGTGTGAATGTGCCATGGGTTTGTGTGTGTGTGTGTGTGTGTGTGTGTGTGTGTGTGTGTGTATGTGCCATTCTCATCCCCATGCCCTGGCGACTATACAACTAGTTTGTGTCTGTGTGTGTGTGTGTGTGCCGTTCTCAGCCCTGTGCCTGGTGACTGTGCAACCGGTGTGTGTGTGTGTGTGTGCTGTTCTCAGCCCTGTGCCCTGGTGGCAGTTCAACCGGTTTGTCTGTGTGTGTGTGTGTGTGTGTGTGTGTGCGTGTGTGTGCCATTCTCAGCCCTGTGCCCTGGCGACTGTGCAACCTGTTTGTTTGTGTGTGTGTGTGTGCGCGTGCGTATGTGTGTGTGCCATTCTCAGTTCTGTGTCCTGGTGACTGTGCAAACCGTTTGTGTGTGTGTGTGTGTGTGAGTGTCTGTGTGTGCCATTCTCAGGCCTGTGCTTGGTGACTGTGCAACCAGTATGTGTCTGTGTGTGTGTGCTGCTCTCAGCCCTGTGCCCTGGCGACAGTTCAAACGGTTTGTGTGTGTGTTTATGTGTGTGTGCTCTTCTCAGCCCTGTGCACTGGTGACTGTACAACTGGTTTGTGTGTGTGTGTGTATGTTTGGGGGTGCTGATCTCATCCCTGTGCTCTGGCTACCACTACCCTCTCGGTCGTTGGTCTAGATTTGGGCCAGTAGCCTGTGAGTGGCTTACAGCCTAGGGCCCCTCCTGTTTGGCTTATCACCCAGGACCGGTTCACCATGTCCTGGGCTGTCTGCCACCCATTTCTTCAGCTCCAGACCACCCTACACACACCAGCCCCTGCTCCCCAACCATCACCCTCACTCCCCACCCCCAAAGAGCTAGTGGGCCCCACAGGTTTACTGCAGCCTCTGCCACCATTGCGCACCACTTGCTGTGCTATTATGTCTCGTCCCTTCACATCTGCACCAGCTGGGGATCAGGGCCAGGCCCAAGAGGAGAGAGTGAGGCAGTCAGAGGAAGGAGGGAGCATCCTGGGACCCCAGACCTTTTTAATTGTGAGCCCAGGTGCTCAGTGGGCAGGGGCCCCACAGCCTGTCTTTGTGATGCTGTGCATAGCCTGGACCTTCCAGCCACCAATTGTTACGCCAGGCAAAGAGGCAACCCTCTTCAGGGTGGAGGCAGTGGAGGACAGCAAGGCCCTGGTAGATGAAGACGTGGTGGGGATCGAGTGGGAGTTTCAACTATTGGCGGAAGACAGCACCAAGGAGGTAGAGGTTGTGACAGATGACGAGCAGCAACAGGGGTTCTCCCAGGAGCTGGAGGAAAAAACGGTGGAGGAGCAGGGCTGGGAGAGGCCTGGAGGCCCGAGTGAGCTTCCAGCGCTAGATGAGCTGCAGGCACTGGCCGCCCTTCGGGTGGAACTGAGCTCTGAACATGAGAAAAACCACAGGGCCTACATTCGATTCATGCACAAGAGCCATCAAAGGAGGAAGAGTCACTTGGCTTGGAGGAGTGCCATCATCCAGGGCATCCCTGGCTTCTGGGCCAAAGCTGTATCCTTTTTGCTGCTTCTTGGCGTCCGCTGCTCAGGAGGAGGAGGAGAAAGAGCAGGAGGAGTGTTAGGGGCAAGGGCACTGGAGGCCCCTGAAGGAAGTGTGGTCCTGGGCAATTGGCAGGCTCTAAAGGGACACCCCAGTAGAATCTGGGCAGGGCCACACCTGTGTTGGAGCCATGACTTTGAGTCTCTCCTTCTGGCCTGCATCTGAGAAGGAGCAGCACCTGAGGCCTCTAAGTCAGGAATGACCAGAGACAGTTCACCAGATGAGCCTTGGCAGACAGTTCTCATTGTAAATGTAGAGGTTCCCAGGAAATAGCTGAGACATGGGAGTCTCATTCTCTCTCTCTCTCTCTCACACACACACACACACACACACACACACACACACACACATACACCCACACACACCAACCCCTTTGCTTTCAGACATGGTTTGTTACAATGACTACAAGTCTGAAAATGTAAGCAGTGACATGCCACTACCCAGCATACACAGGTCTGGAGGAGAACAGTAGCGGTCAGAAACAGCCCCTGCTTAGAGAATGCAGATCACCTCAGATGCAGAACACCACAAAAAACCCACAACTGCCAGGAGCCAGCATGGGAGACCCCACCCATGACAAGGTCATGTGGGAGAGGTCTGACAGGCAAGGCGAGTCAGGACTCGAGGGCCCCCCTGGACCTGCTTGAGCATCTACCCCCAAACCAGAATCTGTCTGTTTTACAACTTTCACAAACTCCTCTGATATTAACGAGGATACCCACGAGGGGGGATATCCACGACCACCTTTCTCTGAAGGAAATCAACTTAGAGCTCTAGTTAATAACTCTCCTGGGTACAGTGGGTGTGTTCCAATTCAAATCCCTTGGATAGCTTTCTAACTTGCCTGATAGGTTTTCCCAGACTCTTAACAGCTACACATGTGATTATTCACAGCCTCCCAACCACAAGAGGTATGGGAGGCTTAAGATAGTCCAACAATGCAGAGCTTCTCGGGGAGTTAAAATCATTAGAATAGAACTAGTAGAGGATTTATTTGTTGAGCTAACCCTTGCTGCCAAGTTTCCATACCCCTTACCCACTATGTCCCTGGGAGTATATCAATTAATATAGTTGGTATATAGAAATATAAGTAGTAGCTTTGATGTTAACAACCTTAGACCCTTGAGTTAATAAATTCTTTCCTTGTTATCCCCCACTGCTCCTGTTGCCCTATAGGAATGCAATTCTATCTAGTCCTTTCAGGGAGTGGCGCCAAACTTTAGAAAAATAAACCTTTGGAGAAAATAAGTTTTTCTGGTTGCATAACCTTTATCACAAGAACAATGTTAGCAGACCTCCTGGCCAGAAGATGATATAAATCACCTAAAGCCTTAGTGTATAATAAGTTTGCAGAAAGAAAGCCTGGTTTCGATAAGGATCAAGGATCAAGTCATGCTGACCTCGCATGACTCTGCACCCTCTATTATCTTTTATGTACAACTTAGGGTATAAAAGCTCCTTTTGAAAATAAAGCTACAGGCCTTGCTCATCAGGCTTGTTCTCCCTGTGTCATTCTTGTTTCCTTTTCTCTCCTTTTCTCTCTCTGTTCTTCCTTCAGGATGACGAATTGGAGCGTGGGTGTCCTCTGAGTCCACTTACCTGCCCGGGCTTCTAAGACTCAATCGGGAGGACACCTAGCGTCTTCAGGGAAAGGATGCTCTGCGTCTTCATCCCACTGAGAGGGCGCCTGTGGCCTCCGTGGACAGTGCAATATGGTGTCATGGGCTTTATTTATTTATTATTATTTATTTCTGTGTAAACCAGATAGATCAAGCCTCTTTCTCTCCCCTCTGCTGTCCTTTCACCGACGCCATTCTCCTGAGGGAATCCCTGGATCCAACCGGGGCTGGACCCCGGTACAGAGCCATGAGTGTGCCTGATGGTATGGAAGGGCCTGAGGACAACAGTGGTAGCCCGGCAAGCAGAAGTTCCCGGCATCCTTGCAGATGCCTGTTCCGGTGTCCTTCTTCCACCCGAGATTACGGCTGATGCTCCTGGCTCTTCTTGGCTCGGCATGTGGCCTGAAAGCAGATTATGAACCACCCTCAAGTTTGCATCATGATCAGCAACCAAGATAAAGACTTTCTCAGCTACATGATTGACTTGAAGGTCAGTGAGGGAGACTGAGGATGGCTGGGTATGGGACTTGGCAGAGAGTAGGAGGATCACGTTATCCATGTTCCTGCACTGTGAGTCTTTGGAGAGGCGTCGTGGAAGCTGTTAATGTCTGTCTGGGAGGCAAGTTGAGGCCCGTATAAGCTTGCACCTTTCCCTCCTCCCTATTCTGGCTGGTGCAGGTGCAGACATATCCATGGTTCCACTGCAAGCTGATCTTTTCCTTTTGGGAGAACCCCTACTTCTTGAACACGGTGATCATTAAAAAGTATTACCTTGACATCACTGGTAAAACGTGCCTCCCTGGGTGATGAGTGTGGGTGTGCAGGGTTGTGGATAATCCATCTTCAGGATCCACCCCAGTTTCCCTGTCTTTTTGCAGGTCATAGGGCATGTTGTTCCACTCCAGTCCACTGGATCTGGGGCTTTGAACGGGAAGCAATCAGCCACAAGTTGCACACCAGGAGCCTTAAGTTTCTCAACTGGTTGTCAGGCTACAACTGCTCAGAATTGAACAGGATTGCTGAGGTGGGGATACTTTGGGCCTGCACACAATTGGTGATTGATGTTGGAGTTCTTGGCTGCTCATGGGATGGTTCAGGGCCTGGTCAGTCCCGGGCTGACCTTGCTTGTGTTGCCAGCAGATCATCAATGAAGACGTATGGAATGATCCCCTGAAGTACTACTCCAGGGAGGAAGGTTCCTCCATGAGAGGTAACTGACAGAAACACATATGGTGAGGGGGTCTGGAGGTGGGCTGAGAAGAGATAGCCGTGTAGTAGCCATGACACTGTCCTTTCCCAAACGGGGTTGCTCAGGCTCGTGGAAGCTGGCTGTGGAGCCTGAATTTGAGCCATGCATGTAGAAGGTGGCCTCCTGAGACTTGAGGCTTGAGGACTCATTGTGTCCGTGAGTGCAGCAAGCCTCCCTCACGTCAGCTGTTGTTGCAGTGCAAGAGTCCTAGATGATAGTACCAGAGGCAGGGTGAGTTAAGTTTCTTTGTCAGAATCATTCTTCCATGGGTCCTGCCATCCCCGGGATTCCTGCTGCTGACTGAGGTGAGATTGCCTGGGCCCTTCACTCCTGCCCCTTACCCTGGGAAGGCCTATCATTGAAAGGGTGTCCTCTCTAGGGTCCCAGTGCACCTGTGTGCTGACTTTGGGATCTTGTGTGAATTTCCACATCCACCACTTGGTATCTCATCACCACCTGACATGCTGCACTGGAAGCAGCTTCAGGGTGCCTTGGGAAAATACGGAAGAGATCGTGGGGGAGGTGGACAGGGAGACCAAAGGGCAGGGCATGGTGCCTACTGACGCCATCTCCAACATTGTTAGACATGAGCGTCTTCACCTCCTGAAATATCTGTGTTCCCCGTTTGCGTTTGTGTCCCCATGCCGAGCATGTGTGTGTATGCATGCATGTGCCTGTGTTGTCTGTGTTTATTTGGATGTGTGTGAATGTTTCCAGCCCAGGGCAGACGCAGAGATGAAGGTGACAGGAGAGGAGGTTTCAAGGAACCAGAAGAGGAGGCAGGAGGCATCCCCAGTCTCAAGGTGGTTGGTTGCCGTATTTTCACAGTGACCCTGTCCTGGATGGTAATGAGGAAAGGACGGCCAGTGATAACTCTGGACCATGGCTCCAGAAATCTTGAATTAGACCAAATACAAAACACATTCACCATTTCCACCATGTTAATGTGTGTTTGGACCGGGAAGAGGGGGTGCATGGTCTGAGGATTCACCCAGGGCAAATCAGGTAGGGTGGGGCTTTGAAACCACTGCCTGTGAAGCCTTCGGTCTGTGGGGACTTGGGCTGGGCTGTGGAAATGGTGGATGTGGTTACAGCATGACCCGGGATGGTGAGGAGGCTAAGGTCCTGCAGAGATGGGCAGCGATTCAAAGGAGAAAGAGGCACAGATTGCCTGCTGCACTGGAGACTTGTTCCACAAACGTGAGAAGGAGACATGAGAAGAACACAAACGTGTTCAAGGAGAAGGGAAGGTCCTTGAACAGTGCAGCACATCAACCAGCAAGCTCCCTCCCCGAAGGTGGTACACACTGGCACGTGGCAACACAAAACGCAAGATGTGCTAAAGTAAGCTGTATGTGCAAAACCACAGGAATCCTAGGAGAGACAGGGTATGAGCGTGGCATCCCTCCAGGCACTTCCAGCCTCCCTGGCAATGCAGAAAGGTGAGGAAAGCGCAGGAGTGGGTGTACATGTGTGCCTCTCTGCCAGGGTGTGCCTGCGAGGGAGGGAACAGGGAGGAAGCAAGAATGGTGGGCTAATTGGATGTCCCAAGGCACCTCAGGAGAGTGGGAGACACAGAAGCCCCTGGGAGCAGTTTGAGCCTGCTGGTTTTCAGGGACTAGGGTCTAGGCAATTAGCAGTCCTGCCAAAGATACTCCATGGCTTATGCTGAAAGTCCTAATGTGTATTCCTTCTTTCCTCTGGGGTCTTGCCTCTGGCTTTGGGGGCCTGAGGGGCAAAGGTGTGCATCTGCCCCTGAGGGAGGAGGTTTCTGACAGTATCGCTGAAGCAGAATTTCTGATTTTGTCTGCACCAGGTGACACTCAGAAGGACCTTGCCTTCCAGGTGACCGGTTTGGATGCCCCTGGGCCCAACCGGGTCTGGCTTCCTTGGCACATGGGCTGTGTAGGCAAGCAGGGATGCCTGACTGTAGGGAGTCCTACCTGGGTCTAACAAGAGCAACTGAAAGAGACTCTTGGCATTTAGCAAATCAGTGAGGCCTTGGTGGTTCAAACCCTCTTGGTGCATTTCAAATAGAAAAGCTGCTTTCTGCCCAAGGGAGGCATGAGCTGTGGGCCCAGAGCGGGCAGGTTTCCCAGGGCATCATCTGATCAGGGACTCTGTGTATCTGTGTAGTGTTAAACAGAGGGGATGACGTGTAGGGATGCCACTTTACCTGTACAACCTCAGGACTTGTATCAGAAGAGAGCCTGTATCTGTGTGCACCTTCTTCAGAACACTGGATCAGAACCAGGCCTATCACAGTCACAGTATCTTTGGCCTTTCCAGCTACATGGAGATAGCACTTGGGGACACAGGTAGACAGTTGCACACATAAAGCTACACAGATAGAAAGAACAGGGGGCCTCACTCAGAATGTTGTGGGCCCTAAGGGGTGGTAGGCAAGCAACAGGGACACAAGATTGACAAGGAATGACCTAGATAGGTGCACACTGAAAAGCAGTTCTCCAACTCAGAAGAGCTCACAGGTCCTTGTTTTCTGGTCCCCTGGCATGCACAGGCAGTGGATCAGGCCAACGTGACTGGTACCATGAAGCTGTCCAAGGTGATGGGAGAATGCAGAACACAGGTTCATGTCACTCAGGTGTCCAGGGCGAGCCCTTCCAACCCTGCCCGATTCTCTGCAGGTCGGTACCTGTCATGAGCAAATGCCAAGATTTTGTAACTTTTGAGGATAAGCCACAGAGTTAGAAGTGCAACCTGACATGATCGATGAGCAAGTGAAAGAAAACAACCAGGACAAAAAAAGTCGGGTGCTTACCAAAGTTCATTTTCCCAGAGCAGAAAGCCTATACTTCTGCATATGTGCAACTTTCCTCTCAGGGATGTTACTGTGTACACACGCACGTGTGTACACATGTGTGCCCAGAAGTGCCTACCAGTACACTTGTGAGTATGAGCTGTGGGAACTTACCTAGCCAGGTGATGGAAGTTGGATAGTGAAAACAGGAAGGTCTTAGGGAAAGGTACATGGACTCTGGCCAGCAGAAGCCCTGAAGCCAGGGAATCGATCCCTGTAATCTCACTGAGTGAACAAGTTCTAAATGGAAGCACAGTGGTGCACCCAGGATGCCTGGCAGAAAGGAGAGGCAGGAGGGAAGAGCCTGGGGAGTGTGCAGGGGAAAGTCCACTATACCTGCAATTTATGAAAAGTCAAAAATGTACCTAATGAGCTGGAAGGAGAAACTACCTAATTAATGGAATTATTTAGCTGAGGAGATTTCCAGCCAAACAGCCAAAAGTACTGCCTGGTTTCCTCTTGCTGCCTATAGTAAAATATGAAGGGAAATTAAAAAAAAAAAAAAAACTTTAAGAAAAAGACTATTAAAAAATGAGACAGAATTTGCTGATTTGGAAATTTTTCAGTCTTTTAAGATGACCGAAGATGCTAAAATTAATGGCTATCAAGCAAAGATCATATCCAGGGCATTAGAGTAAGGTGGTCCAAATATAACATTGTACATCATCTATATGTCAGTTCTTAATATATTTTTTTAATTAACTTGCTCTAAAGATTTGTGTGATGGTAAAATTCTCTGTTAAGCCTCAGAAAGGTGGAAGGGGATGTTAATGGCATTATTTAGTCAGGCCAATGCCCTCCAAAGAGTTTAGACGTGTAACTCAGAGATCACTTCAGTCACACAATACGACTTCTACTAAGTTTCAGAGTGTTATCCCTCAGCCATCTCAGCAGAAAACCAAGGCAAAATAGGCCTATGAAGACATGTGTGATTGTGGTTTTAGAGTGGGGTGCTTTCGAAGAACACCAGTAAGATTATCAGGAGGCACACCAAGTTTTTATGATAACATATTTAAGTTTAGCTTAGATTGAAAGGACCAACAACAATACAAAATAAGAGAACTCTGGACTTCTACCTTCGACAAGCAGGAAGCAGACTAGGGAGACTGTTTCACTGTATCAACCTTTCATGCAATGGAATCATGTTAGAGGGCAGAATTAAAAAGTCAGAGACCGAAGCTTAGAAGTTTCCAGGCCTTGAATCCTAATCCAAGGACTGCCAACAAGAACCCGTGGGATTTCAGAATTGCTACTATTGACTCCCATCTCCCCTCCTCTTTCTGGAACAGGAGTGTCTATGAAGGTTATCTATGCCTGACCCACCACTGTATGTTGGCTGTTAAAGTGAGCAGATTGACTCATGCCTTTTGTTCACAGATCCTCAGGTCTAGAGGAACTATACTTGTATAATTTGAACTGTTGTATTGGAGAAGACTCGAGAGTCTCTTGGACTGCAAGGAGATCAAACCAGTCAATCCTAAAGTAAATCAGTCCTGCATATTCATTGGAAGGACTGATCCTGAATCTGCATCTCCAATACTTTGGCTACCTGATGCAAAGAACTGACTCATTGGAAAATACTCTGATGAGGGAAAGCTTGAAGGCAGGAGGACGAGGGGACGTGAGAGGATGAGATGGTTGGATGTCATAAACAACTCAATGGATCTTGAGTTTGAGTAATCCCCCAGAGTTGATGATGGGCAGGGAAGACTGTCCTGCTGCAGCCCATGGGGTCGCAAAGAGTAGGACACAAGTGAGCGACTGAATACTTGAGATATTGCACAACTGGACCCTGATCCATATCTGGACCTGACTTAAATGACAAGGTCCTGAACTTCAAGTTAATGCTATAATGGATAAAATCTTTGAAAGCATTGGCAGGAAAATGCATTTGGGACATACAAGTATGTAAACAATTTGTGGCCATGTGTGTACCACGTGATTTTAAATTATGTCCACAAATCCTTACCATCAAGGGTGGATCTTATACTCCACTTCACATGTGGGCTGGACTTAGTGGCTCATTTCTAATGTTAGAATATTGTAGAAATGAAAATGAAGTGTCTGAGACTAGGTCATAAAAGGCACTGCATCCTCCTTGCTCATCCTCTTGGGTCACTCACTCTAGAAGCCTTCTTATCTTGAGAACACTCAGGTAGCCCAGCAGAGAGGTCCATGTGAAAGAACTTAGGCTTTCTCCTAACAGACAGCAAGGAAACTGGTTTCAACAGCTATGTGAGTAATCCATCTTGGAAGGAAATCCACCAGCTCATGTCAAGGCTTCAGAGGAGGGCAATCTCATGAAACCCGGAGCCAGAACATTCAGCTGAATTACTCCTGGACTCCCAACTTTCAGCAGCGGTATGAGATAATATTGTTTTAAGCTATTAGTTTGGGGTAATTTGTTATGCAGCAGTAGTTCACTAATGCACTGCCAACTTTGGGCAATGTCTTTATCCAGGGGTGCCTGTCAATTTAGTTCAATCTAAGCCAGAGCCTGCTATGTGAGCTTAGTAAAAATACCCCACCCTTGATCTGACCACCCTCAGTATCAGATCAAATTTCTTGTCACTCACCTCAATATCTTATCAGCCTTGCCTAGCCTCAGCAATGATCCTCTCAGTTTAACCAGAATCCACCCTCACCCATCAGTTCAATTCAGTTCAGTAGCTCAGTCGTGTTCAACTCTTTGCATCCCCATGAATCGCAGCATGCCAGGTCTCCCTGTCCATCACGAACTCCCAGAGTTCACTCAGAGTTCACTCAGACTCACTCCATCGAGTCAGTGATGCCATCCAGCCACCTCATCCTCTGCCGCCCTGTTCTCCTCCTGCCCACAGTCCCTCCCAGCATCAGTCTTTTCCAATGAGTCAACTCTTCGCATGAAATGGCCAAAGTACTAGAGTTTCAGCTTTAGCATCGTTACTTCCAAAGTAATCCCAGGGCTGATCTCCCTCAGAATCCTTACGGTCCTCTTAATAAGTTTCCATCCACTGACACCCACCCTGTTATTGTTGTTGTTCATTGCTTTTCAGTCCCCCAGTCTCTTTGCAACACCATGGACCCGCCCTGTTGCTTAGCTATAAATCCCAGCTGTGTTCCTGCTGTAGTCAGACTCGAGCTCAATCTCTCTACCCCATTATAAGACTCTGCTGTAGTAGTCTTACCTTGAATAAAGTTTTTCTTACCACCTTTGCTGCTGCTAAGTCACTTCAGTCATCTCGACTCTGTGCGACCCCATAGACAGCAGCCCACCAGGCTCACCCACCCTGGGATTCTCCAGGCAAGAACACTGGAGTGGGTTGCCATTTCCTTCTCCAATGCATGAAAGGGAAGAGGAAGTTAATTCCAATACTAGAAATGAGAATGGAATGAGATTCTGAGAGGATAATATTCAACCCTGAGTGGAATGACTTTTGTTTCAGGAAGAGTCCAGTCAAGCAAAAACCTGGGGAAAGAAAGGGAGGAAGAAAGGAAAGAAAGAGGAAGAGAGAAGGGGAAGAAAGGAAGAAAAAGAAAGAAAGGAGAAAGAAAGAAAAGTAAATGTCTCAACAGATGTTGTAAACTATCCAATAAAACAATTTTCTTTAAATTTTAAAAATAGAAATAGAAATTTGTAGCCATATACTCATTGCATTTGATGGTACTAAGAACAAGAAAACCCATTTACATATCATGCTTAGAAGTCCTGGCCAACACAATAAGATTAGTTTAAAAAAAAAAAAAAACTAAAAATATACCATGTTATTTGTAAAAAGAAAAACAGAAGAAATAATTTAAAAAAACGTTTTATTTCTATAAATACTAATTTTACTTACAAGTCTTTGGCAACATGAATTAAATATTAAATTTTATCTGAGAGAGCAAGCAAAATAGAATCCTCCTGTCCCCTTCTCCTCCTGCCCCCAATCCCTCCCAGCAGTAGTTGGCAATAAATAACAACTTGTATTCTTTAGGAGCATACTTCAGAGCAAATAACAGTAACAATATTGATAACACTAAGGAAGAATAAAAACACATAACTAAACCATTTCATATTTTTACTATAGAAATAGAATAAATGAGCTACATATATAAAAGTCTGCACGTTTAATTATACATAGAAGTTTTCACCTGAGACCAGAACAACACACACTCTTTCTGCAAAAGTGGTTTAAGCTTACACTTAACAAAGTGCTTTGGCCTAAGCAAACTAACTGGAAAGTCCTAGTAAAATATTTAAAGTGCAAATCAACCAGTCAAGCATGGAGTAAATAAATACAATAGACTTTACACTCAGAAAATTACCTAAAATGCAGACAAGACTCGCTACAGCTTAGTCATCTGTAGTCCTTCCTGTTCAGTTCTGAAAGGGATGCTAAGCCCTTGGTGATTATCACTTCCCAGCATTTTGTGAAAGCTTAGAGAATTTAAATAAATTGAGGAAGGGTGAAAAAAGAGTGGGGAGAGATAAGGAGGAGAAAGGAAGGGAAAACGAGATATTTCTCCTGGCATAGGTCTACAGCCAGGATCCCAGGTTCCTTGAATTGTGCACAGATTGTTTGTTACCTGTGCCAGAAGTGGAGAAGAGATGGCATTAAAACATACCTGCTGCTGCTGCTGCTAAGTTGCTTCAGTCGTGTCCGAATCTGTGCAACCCCAGAGCCAGCAGCCCACCAGGCGTCCGCATCCCTGGGATTCTCCAAGCAAGAACACTGGAGTGGGTTGCCATTTCCTCCAGTGCATGAAAGTGAAAAGTGAAAGTGAAGTCGCTCAGTTGTGTTCAACTCTAGAGACCCCATGGACTGCAGCCAACCAGGCTCCTCCATCCATGGGATTTTCCAGGCAAAAGTACTAGAGTGGCATGCCATTGCCCTCTCCAAGACATGCGTAAGGAGACTCAACTCCAGGAACCCACAGAGGCAGTGAAGTGTACTGATGTTCAGGAACCAATACTTGGAGGGTACCCCGCAGGTCTGTCAATGGGACCTTGGAGACCATAAGTAAAAATTTTCCACAAGTATAATCACAGATTAGTTCGATAGATTAGAGCAAGGAGAATAACTCTATGACCTGATAAATACCGAATTAAATGAGACAATTCTTGCACATCAGACTGTATCAAGTAAGACCAAAATTCAGTATGAGTTTGATAAAATGGGAAATTACACACACAAAGAATTAATTGTTAACCACAATACATTTGTGTCCAAGGCAAGATAAGACACAACACTGAAATCTTCATATGTTCAACTAGGGTAAGACACAGGTAACTGGAAAAGGTAAGGAAAAGCTCTATAAAGGGTTTAATCACCCTGAACCATTTTTATCCACTACATTTACTATTCTCGGACAACTCCATTGTAGTTTAAGTGTAAGAGAACTAAATTTAGCCCAATTCATAAATCTAACAGATTCCCTGTGTTTGAGCCTTTTCAGTTAAAACTATGGGTCAAGGACAAATCAAACTAGATGTCAAGGCTTTTTTCCCTTGAGAATCTTAACTTGCTTTACTATTGTGACTTAGACAGACATGGCTACTTCACTGTGACTAAAGGCCAGCCAAATGGGAAAGGGGATGGAATGAATCAAATTACCCTTTTGATCACTCAACAGGAGATCCACGGGCACCAGGCCTCATTCTGTTAACTATCTCTGCTTCTGCAACTGTAGTCAATGATACACAGGGCTTGTTTGATGCTTACAGGAGCCCCTCACCAACCACAGGCATTTCAATGGTTGGCTTCCTTGAGATGTCCCTGGGGTAGGTAAAGACACTCTGAGACAGTGTTCCTTCTGCCTTGGCTCCATGCCTGGAGTGAATGTGTGTCTCTTCCTCAACTGGGACAAGAAGTCACAGCTCTCCACTGACTAAATCCCTTATCTGCTTCAAACTCACATCACAGATTCTCCATCAACTTCTCCACACCAGGCTTTTGGAGCCAGATTATCTTAGATCAGCAAAACAGAGGCACTTCGGAGAGTTCAGCAGCACATGGGACTATACCATAAGAAAGTCATTCCAATCTGGCTGTATAGTTAATACTGAGATCTTGAAGGCATGAAAACAGTTGAAAATTACGTTTCTAAAACACTCAACAGATTATATGTATAGCAGAGGTTTTGAACTTACAAACAACATGAAATACCGAAATAGGTTGTTACTTTTCCTCTCTCCCCCTCTCTCATTCTTTCTCTCACACACACGTGAGCACATACTTTTTTACATATTAAGATAATTATATGAAAAACAGGTAATATATTTTTAAATAACATCTCAACATTCAGGTTAATTAAAACTGTTCTTCATGAATTAAAAAAAAAAAAACATAAATTACCCATTGGTTTCACTATATTTGATACTATTGAATACTGCTATAATTTAGATTTTTTTGTTCTTAATGGGGATTTTAAATTTGACTGAAATACTTGCTTCAGACTTACTGAAAGTAGAATTAAGGGTTTTTTTTTTTTTTTCAACTCCTACTTTTAGATTGGGGTGGGGGGTGATGGTTCAGAATCAGATGTGTTCACAGTAATGGATGGTACTTCCACCAATCCTGGTTGAAGAGGTTCCAGTGATACCGGAATAACAACTTTTGTTTCAGGAGGTAATCCTTTTAGCTGCTTAGGCTTCTTAAACATTTGTTTAGCTGTTTAGGCTTCTTAAACAATGGGTCTTGTGCTCCATTTTCTCTTTGTAAGTTAAAAACTGTAGCCAACATTTGGAACACTGGTGAAAACTCTTTACCCAGTGCCCTCTATAATGACACATGTATGGTGTTGCAGTTTTAAAAATTTTGAGACAAAACGGACAAAGCAGATTCTTAGTGTTACCATGGTATGCTTTGAATTGTGCATCCACATCTGCAAAGACTGATGATCTGTAATTGCAAACCTGGCATACATAGGGCATTTCGCCAGGCTTATGATTGTCTTTCATGTGCTATAAGAGAACCTGATCTGTCTCAAAGGACAACTCACAGATTTTACAGTCTGCAGAGGGCTTCTGGGAAATGTGAATACTTTCAGTGTGACACTGCAGCTGGAAGGGAGTAGGAAACTGGTGGTGGCAGTGCTGGCAGGAGGTGTGGTTTTTCCAGCTGTCACCTCTCTGCCTTTCAAGTCCCAAATGGTGCTTCATGTGATTCAGAAACTTGACGTTTTTTAGAACTTTCAAGCAGCTGAGGCATTTAAAGGCTGTGTGAGTTTTCGGTTCTGGCTGCCCATCTCCTATACGCTGTCCATAGTAGAAGTCACCAAGTAACACAATCAGATTTCCTTCTGTGGGATCAACAATCTTGTTTTGACTTGCTAAACTTGGAAAGTCAGTTTTTTTCAGCCCATTTTTCCCTAAAGGACTTACAGGCTTACAATGAGCATTGTCCTTTGGAAAAGCTGTTGGATGAGGTTCTCCATTCTGAACATGGCTTAATGAGGTATGAACACTGTCTGGTGTGCTTTGCTCAGTAGTCACTGTATGAAAAATACCAGAAAGGGATAAAGCTAAAGAATGTCCCCTATAATTCCATCACTGTGTTTAGGCCTTTTGGGATCTGTGCTATTTGTTTCAGAAGTGGAAAGTAGCTTTGATACACGAGGACTTTTATTCATATCTCCTGAAGAAACTGCTGTTTCTACTGGAGGCTGCAATGAACCTGTGAAGATAATCAAAGGAGAATATAATTCTGAAACGCTATTAGGCACTATTTGTGGTGAAATATTTTATAATCAGCTTCAGACAAAGGCTCAACAATGATAGGACTATCTGTTGATCTTGATTCAGAATCAGAACCTGGCAAGACAGTCTGTGCTGCTGATGTAGGAGTCGCATGACTAACAGGCTGTAATTTGTGAGCATTATCTTTCTTGAAGTGATCACACATTTTTCTCCTTGAACATGAACCTGGGGTAACTCTGTTCAATGTTTGAAATGACTGGTTTTGAATTTGAGGTCATCCCAAAACAGATCACATCAGCATTTTTATTTACATGTTCTACCCCAACAAAGATCAGTTCAGCATCTTCATCATCTACTTGTTTGGTTTCTCCTACACTTTTCTGTGGTTCTGGCTCTTGTTCTTCACATAACATACATGGTGGTTCCATATTTTAAATATTTTTTTTTATTCTTGAAGGGCGTGGCCACCAATCCCAGTGCTTTCTTTATATAACCTGCCACCTAAGTATAAACATACTACATATTAGTTAAGTACAGAAAAATGCTGTATTTGATTATCTCCAAAACTCTAGGTAGTTATAAACACCATTATCTTACAGATGAAGACACTGAGTATCAAAGAGGCTAAATGACAGCTGAAAAACCTATAAGTCTACATGACTCTAGAATCAGAGCATTGTCCCATGTTGATTTTAATCTCTTCTATTTTAAAAAAAAAGAAAGAAGGAAAGAAAAGGAAAAAAAACACAAAACACCACTGATCATTAGGTGAAATTACATGTAAAGGATGAGTATTTTTTACAAAAGCACTATTGTACAGTGTTTAGAAACATGGACTTTGGAGTCAAAGAAGATTGAGCTGGAATTCTAAGTTAGCCACACACCAGCTGCATCTTTTTGGGCAAATTTATAACTTTTTAATGTGTTTCTGTATCTTAAAGACAAACATGCTTATTTCTTAGACTTAAAGTTAACAGCTCTTTTAAAAAAGCATCAGCTATTTAATGGCATCTTGTTTTGTAGTAAAATTGGAAGAAAACGTATCTTAAATGCACATTACAACTGATTCACACATACTAATTTCATAAATGTTAATACAGAAAATAGGTAGCAGATTCAAAGTATAAAGTATCTAGACATAGTTAACAAACAGCATAATTCAATGTCAAGCACTTAATACAGGCCTAGCAAATTGAGAATGAACTCTCTTGATAATCTCACCCCAATTCCACACTGATATATTCTAAATTTCTGCCTCTAATCCTGACTAAACTTAAATCCAACAATGCTTCATCCTTCATTTCACATGTCTCTTCCCCACATAGCATGCAAAGTGATGCCAATATTTCTCTAATACCAGTATTATACAGAGACATCACACACACACACACACACACACACACACACACACACACACACACAACCAATATCCCTTATGAATATAGAGGCAAGAGTACTCAACAAAATACTGGCAAAAAAAATCTAACAACATATAAAAAAGATCATATACCATGATCACGTGGGATTTATGCAGGTGTGCAAAGTTGGTTCATTATATGAAAGTCAATCAACATAATGCCATTTTAATACAATAAAGGACCAAAAACACATATGCTTACAGAAAAAGCATTTCCCTGAACCCAGCACCTTTTCATAATAGGCGTTATAAAAAACACTTAAGGTAGGAGGAGCTAAGATGGCGGAGGAGTAGGACGGGGAGAACACTTTCTCCCCCACAAATTCATCAAAAGAACATTTAAATGCTGAGTAAATTCCACAAAACAACTTCTGAATGCCGGCAGAGGACATCAGGCTTCCAGAAAAGCAACCCAAGTCCTTGAAAGGAGAGAGAAGAAATACAGCTCCACTCACCAGAACACCGACACAAGCTTCCCTAACCAAGAAACCTTGACAAGCCACCTGTACAAACCCACACAGAGCGAGGAAACACCACAATAAAGAGAACTCCACAAACTGCCAGAATACAGAAAGGACACCCCAAACTCAGCAATTTAAACAAGATGAAGAGACAGAGGAATACCCACCAGATAAAGGAACAGGATAAATGCCCACCAAACCAAACAAAAGAGGAAGAGATAGGGAATCTACCTGATAAAGAATTCAGAATAATGATAGTGAAATTGATCCAAAATCTTGAAATCAAAATGGAATCACAGATAAATAGCTTGGAGGCAAAGATTGAGAAGATGCAAGAAAGGTTTAACAAGGACCTAGAAGAAATAAAAGAGAGTCAATATAAAATGAATAATGCAATAAATGAAATTAAAAACACTCGGGAGGCAACAATTAGTAGAATAACAGAGGCAGAAGATAGGATTAGTGAATTAGAAGATAGAATGGTAGAAATTAATGAATCAGAGAGGATAAAAGAAAAACAAATGAAAAGAAATGAGGACAATCTCAGAGACCTCCAGGACAATATTAAACACTACAACATTCGAATCATAGGGGTCCCAGAAGAAGAAGACAAAAAGAAAGACCATGAGAAAATACTTGAGGAGATAATAGTTGAAAACTTCCCTAAAATGGGGAAGGAAATAATCACCCAAGTCCAAGAAACCCAGAGAGTCCCAAACAGGATAAACCCAAGGCGAAACACCCCAAGACACATATTAATCAAATTAACAAACATCAAACAAAAAGAACAAATATTAAAAGCAGCAAGGGAAAAACAACAAATAACACACAAGGGATTTCCCATAAGGATAACAGCTGATCTTTAAATAGAAACTCTTCAAGCCAGGAGCGAATGGCAAGACATACTTAAAGTGATGAAAGAAAATAACCTACAGCCCAGATTATTGTATCCAGCAAGGTTCTCATTCAAGTATGAAGGAGAAATCAAAAGCTTTCCAGACAAGCAAAAGCTGAGAGAATTCAGCACCACCAAACCAGCTCTCCAACCAATACTAAAGGATTTTCTCTAGACAGGAAACACAAAAAGAATGTATAAACTCGAACCCAAAACAACAAAGTAAATGCAACAGGATCATACATATCAGTAATTACCTTAAATGTAAATGGGTTGAATGCCACAACCAAAAGACAAAGACTGGCTGAATGGATACAAAAACAAGACCCCTACATATGTTGTCTACAAGAGACCCACCTCAAAACAGGGGACACATACAGACTGAAAGTGAAGGGCTGGAAAAAGATTTTTCATGCAAATAGGGAGCAAAAGAAAGCAGGAGTAGCAATACTTATATCAGATAAAATAGACATTAAAACAAAGGCTGTGAAAAGACACAAAGATGGTCACTACATAATGATCAAAGGTTTAATCCAAGAAGAAGATATAACAATTATAAATATATATGCACCCAACACGGGAGTGCCGCAATATGTAAGACAAATGCTAACAAGTATGAAAGGACAAATTAACAATAACACAATAAGAGTGGGAGACTTTAATACCCCACTCACACTTATGGATAGATCAACTAAACAGAAAATTCACACGGAAACACAAACGTTAAACAATACAATAGACCAGGTAGACCTAATTGATATCTATAGGACATTTCATCCCAAAACAATGAATTTCACCGTTTTCTCAAGCGCACATGGAATCTTTATGATACTAGTGAGATATATTTGGTAGGAGCCATTATAAATGTCACTACAAAGTGCCTTTTAAAGAATACAAGAGACTGACCATATGACCTGGGAGCTCCACTCCTAAGAATGTATATTAAAAAAGAAGAAGAACAAAATATTTTTGGAAAACAAAAACATGTAAGTCAACCATGTACTGCAGGAAGATTAACAACATCCTATAATGGCTGATACTCTTGCCTGGAAAATCCCACGGACAGAGGAACCTTGTAGGCTGCTGTCCATGGGGTTGCAGAGTCGGACAGGATTTAGTGAATTCCTTTTCAATATTTACTTTCATGCGTTGGAGAAAGAAATGGCAACCCACTCTAGTGTTCTTGCTTGGAGAATCCCAGGGATGCGGGAGCCTGGTGGGCTCCTGTCTTGTCAGTTCGCACAGTCGGACACAACTGAAGTGACTTAGCAGCAGCAGCAGCAGCATACATGAAAAACCAGGCTTCCCTTGTGGCTCAGCCTGTAAAGAATGTGCCTGCAATGCTGGAGACCTGGTTTCGATCCCTGGGTGGGGAAGATCCCCTGGAGAAGGAAAAGGCTATTCACTCCAGTATTCTGGCCTGGAGAAGTCCATGGGCTGTATAATCTATGGGATTGCAAAGAGTCTGACACGACTGAGTGACTTTCACTACCACTACTGTACATGAAAATCAAGAAACTGATGCAGCCACTATTGAAAACAGTAAGCAGTGCTTTTATTATAATAATAATAATACATTTTTTTTTACTGAAGGGTAATTGCTTTACAGAATTTTGTTGCTTTCTTTGAAACCTCAATGTGAATCAGCCATATGATACATATATCCCCTCCTTTTGAACCTCCTGCCCATCATCTCCTTCCCCGGTATAGAGTTTTTTAAAACTCCAAAAATACAGTTACTATATGATCCCACAGTAACACTACTGG
Organism: Bos taurus; assembly: GCF_002263795.3. Taxonomy (NCBI): domain Eukaryota; kingdom Metazoa; phylum Chordata; class Mammalia; order Artiodactyla; family Bovidae; genus Bos; species Bos taurus. The sequence goes on from NC_082638.1 coordinate 21,052,083, forward strand.
TCATATATCCAGTAAGATGAAAACTCCCATCAGAAAGGAGATATGCACAACAGTGTTTATAGTAGCACAATGTACAGTAGCAAAGACATGGAAACAACCTTAAATGCCCATAGATAGGTGAATGGATAAAGACAGATATATTATGCATGCAATGGAATATTAGCCATAAGAAAGAATGATATAAAGCTATTATTTTCAACATGCTAAATAATTCAGAGAAAGACATGAGGAGCTTAGGTGGGTTCAGGTCACCTTGACACATCCTTTGGACCGCAGTTCATGGGAGGTCTTCATCTTTCCCTCCTGGGTATCTAGAGTCAGCTGTTGTATAACAGCTCTAGAGCCTTGTGGCTTCTGAGTCACCTTAGTCATTTTGAAGACTCACAGTGGTCTACTCCAGAGCCCCTCATATCAGATTAGATCAGTTGCTCAGTCGTGTCCGCCTCTTTGTGACCCCATGAATCGCAGCACACCAGGCCTCCCTGTCCCTCACCAACTCCCGGAGTTCACTGAGCCTCACGTTCATTGAGTCAGTGATGCCATCCAGCCATCTCATCCTCTGCCGTTCCTTTCTCCTCCTGCCCCCAATCCCTCCCAGCATCAGAGTCTTTTCCAATGAGTCAACTCTTCGCAGGAGGTGGCCAAAGTACTGGAGTTTCAGCTTTAGCATCATTCCTTCCAAAGAAATCTCAGGGCTGATCTCCTTCAGAATGGATTGATTGGATCTCCTTGCAGTCCAAGGGACTCTCAAGAGTCTTTTCCAACACCACACTTCAAAAGCATCAATTCTTCGGTGCTCAGGCTTCTTCACAGTCCAACTCTAACATCCATACATGACCACAGGAAAAACCATAGCCTTGACTAGACGAACCTTTGTTGGCAAAGTAATGTCTCTGCTTTTGAATATGCTATCTAGGTTGGTCATAACTTTCCTTCCAAGGAGTAAGAGTCTTTTAATTTCATGGCTGCCGTCACCACCTGTAGTGATTTTGGAGCCCAGAAAAATAAAGTCTGAAACTATTTCCACTGTTCCCCCATCTATTTCCCATGAAGTGGTGGGACCGGATGCCATGATCTTCGATTTCTGAATGTTGAGCTTTAAGCCAACTTTTTCACTCTCCACTTTCACTTTCATCAAGAAGCTTCTGAGTTCCTCTTCACTTTCTGCCAGAAGGGTGGTGTCATCTACATATCTGAGGTTATTGATATTTCTCCCGGCAATCTTGATTCCAGCTTGTGTTTCTTCCAGTCCAACGTTTCTCATGATGTACTCTGCATATAAGTTAAATAAACAGGGTGACAATATACAGCCTTGACGAACTCCTTTTCCTATTTGGAACCAGTCTGTTGTTCCATGTCCAGTTCTAACTGTTGCTTCCTGACCTGCATACAAATTTCTCAAGAGGCAGATCAGGTGTTCTGGTATTCCCATCTCTTTCAGAATTTTCCACACTGAGCACCCCTATATATACCCTTCCCCAGGTGGCCACACCCTTACACTTTATGAGATCAGCAAGTAACTTCCACAGCCAACTGTGGTACTGAGTGAGCCTTGACATCACAAAGCCTCATCCTGATACGTCTAGGAGAGGATGGGGAGCAACTCAGAGAAAGTTACCCCTCCCAATTCTTTTAACCACACCCTCTAGCTTCCTAGAGTTTTGGGCCACTTTTAAAATTTCTTATTTTACATGCTCTTTGTCCAGAAGCTTAAAAGGGAAAATTTACGTAACTTTCTTTGTAGTAAACCTCCTGCATGGCTGAATAGACAATAAACACGGAATTAGAAAATGACGATTGTTAAATATTTGGAAGATAGCTGACAAATGATTCATTTACCTTATTTATGCAGAGTCCAACGTTAAAATAAGAAAAGAAGATGAACAACGCAATAGAAGAGAATTGTGAAGTAAACAAGAATACAACGAAATACAAATTACCCAGAAAAAGAAGAGGAAAATTGCCAAAAATCAGGAAGAAATGTCAAACTGACTTGGTAATATAAAAAATGCAAACAAAAACAATAATGGAATGTGATTTCTCACCATGCAAATTACAAATTGCCAAAGTTCAATGAGAAAGTTAATATATACCAAATTTTCCCTCCAAATGGAGGATGACAAATTGGAAAAGGAATGTTTCAGCAGTGTTGTAAAAGCATAGTGTGACGCAACTTGCTGAAGGTCAATATGATATTATCTAGTAAGTTTATAAATACATAGAGCCACTTAGCAAGACCCTGTTTGGAATTTACATTTCAGAAATATCTCTGCAATTTCACCTGGATTATATATCTAATGCTCACTGCAAAAAAAAAAAAAAAAATCCCCATCATCCTAGAGAATTTCTTTGGTACCCTTACCCACACTGTCCTTCCCCATGCAACCCCTGTTCTCAGTTCTATTAGTGTAGATTACTTCTGCTTCATTTAGAACTTCCTTTAAATGGAGCCTAGAGTATGTACACATGTAGTTGCTTAACAATGTTGTGTTGCTTTCTGCTGTACAGCAAATCAAATTAGGTGTGCAATGTATAAACATAACCTCTTTCATTTAATTTCCTTCTAAATTTAGGTCATCACAGAGCATGGAGGACAGTTCTCTGTGCTACACAGATAGTTCCCATTAGTTATCAAGGCATTATTTTCCAAAATATACAAACGGCTATGTAGCCCAGTATAAACACACACACACACATACACACAAAACAGAAAACACACACACACACACACACACACACACACACACACCTCAGTAAAAAAAACAGGCAGATCTAAATAGTCATTTCCCAAAAGAAGTCATACAGATGATGAAAAAACACTTGAGAAGAGGCTAAGTTCAGGTTAGTCACTCAGTCGTGTCTGACTCTTTGTGACCCCATGGACTTCAGCACGCCAGGTCTCGCTGTCCATCACCAACTTCCGGAGTCCACAAAACTTATGTCCATTGAGGCAGTGATGCCATCCAACCATCTCATCCACTGTCGTCCCCTTCTCTGTCTGCACTCCATCTTTCCCAGCATCAGGGTCTTTTCAAATGGTTCAGCTCTTCACATGAGGTGGCCAAAATATTGGAGTTTCAGCTTAAACATCAGTCCTTCCAATGAATACCAGGCCTGATCTCCTTTACGATGGACTGATTGGATCTTCCTGGAGCCCACGGGACTCTCAAGAGTCTTCTCCAACACCACAGTTCAAAATTATCACTTCTTTAGTGCTCAGCTTTCTTTACAGTCCAACTCTCACATCCATACAGGACTACTAGAAAAAACATAGCCTTGACTAGACGGACCTTCGTTGGCAAAATAATGTCTCTGCTTTTTAATAAGTTGTCTAGGTTGATCATAACTTTCCTTTCAAGGAGTAAGTGTCTTTTAATTTCATGGTTGCAGTCATCATCTGCAGTGATTTTCGAGCCCCCCAAAATAAAGTCAGCCACTGTTTCCACCATTTCCCCATCTATTTGCCATAAAGTGATGAGACCATGATCTTCATTTTCTGAATGTTGAGCTTTAAGCCAACTTTTTTTCTCTCCTCTTTCACTTTCATCAAGAGGCTCTTTAGTTCTTCTTCAATTTCTGCCTGTAGAAATGGTGGTGTCACCTGCATATCTGAGGTTACTGATATTTCTCCCAACAAACTTGATTCCAGCTTGTGCTTCCTCCAGTGCAGGGTTTCTCATGATGTACTCTGCATATGAGTTAAATAAGCACGGCAACAATATACAGCCTTGATGTACTCCTTTCCCTCTTTGGAACCAGTTTGCTGTTCCATGTCCAGTTTTAACTCTTGCTTCCTGACCTGCATACAGAGTTGTCAAGAGGCAGATCAGGTGGTCTGGTATTTCCATCTCCTTCAGAATTTCCCACAGTTTATTGTTATTCACACACTCAAAGGCTTTGGCATAGTCAATAAAGAATAAATAGATGTTTTTCTGGAATTCTCTTGCTTTTTCATGATCCGACAGATGTTGGCAATTTGATCTCTTGTTCCTCTACCTTTGCTAAAACCTCCTTGAACATCTGGAAGTTCATGGTTCACGTATTGCTGAAGCCTGGCTTGGAGAATTTTGAGCATTAATTTACTAGTGTGTGAGATGAGTGTAATTGTTCTGTAGTTTGAGCATTCTTGGACATTGCCTTTCTTTGGGATTGGAAGGAAAACTAATGTTTTCCAGTCCTGTGGCCACTGATGAGTTTTCCAGATTTACTGGCATATTGAGTGCAGAACTTTCACAGCAGCATCTTTGAGAATTTTAAATAGCTCAACTGGAATCCCATCACCTCCACTAGCTTTGTTCATAGTGCTGCTTCTGAAGGCCCACTTAACTTCACATTCCAGGATGTCTGTCTCTAGGTGAGTGATCACATCATTGTGACTATCTGGGTATTGAAGATAGTTTTGGGACAGTTCTCCTCTTCATGTCTTCTTAATGTCTTCTGCTTCTGTTAGGTCCATATCATTTCTGTCATTTATTGAGCCCATCTTTGCATGAAATGTTCCCTTGGTATCTCTAATTTTCTTGAAGAGATCTCTAGTCTTTTCCATTCTTTATTTCCTTCTATTTCTTTGCGCTGATCACTGAGGGAGGCTTTCTTATCTCTACTTGCTATTCTTTGGAACTCTGCATTCAAATGGATATATCTTTCCTTTTCTCCTTTGCTTTTGGCTTCTCTTCTTTTCACAGCTATTTGTAAGGCCTCCTCAAACAGCCATTTTGCTTTTTTGCATTTCTTTTTCTTGGGGATGGTCTTGGGCCCTGTCTCCTGTACAGTGTCATGAACCTCCATCCATAGTTCATCATCACTATTCATTAGAGAAATGCAAATCAAAACTACAATGTGGTATTCCTTCACGCCCGTTTGAATAGATAGCAACAAAAATTCTACAAGCAATAATTCCTGGAGAGAATGCGGGGAAAAAGGGAACAATCTTGCACTGTTAGTGGGCATGTAAATTGGTACGGCCACTATGGTGAACAGTATGGCAGCTCCTTTAAAAACTAAAAAATATAATCACCTTATGACCTACTCCTGAGCTTTTTTTCTGGAAAAAACCTTAAAACCAAAAGATGGATGCACCCTAATGTTCATTACAGCATTATTTCCTTGAGGCACGACACGCAACATTTTTTAATTATAGCAAAAACAGAAAAAATTTTAAAAAAAGAATAAAAAAAGTATAAAGCAAGCAGTCTCTAAAGATGTGGCCAAATTACTCAGTATTTGTAAAAGGAAAATCTTCAGTATAAGTAAACAAAGCAAGAACCACATATCAGAACCAAGTTATGTGTTAAAATTGAAATAACAGAAAGTATTTTATAGTGAAAGAACTAACACACCCTGATATTTTATCTCCCCAGCTCAGGAACTCAGAATTCTGAGCCAGTGGTAAATGAAATCATGGGTGATTTTTTCTTGTTTTTTTTTTTTCCTACCAAATTTACATTTTCTGTTATGAGCATGTATTAATTTTTAAATAAAGTTATACAGTGTCTTTTTCAATATGTGAAGAATGCATCTGGATTTTATAAATTTCATTCATAAGCATTCTTCTGTTTCTCCATGAGAAGGCAGCATAACCACAGTAAATATTTCTTCATACACATTTATACATATGAGTGAATACATTCGGATTTTATAAATTACATTCGTTATCATTTTTCTATTTCTGCTTGAGAGGGCATCATATGCATCCGTTCAGTTCAGTTCAGTCGTTCAGTGGTGTCCGACTCTTTGGAACTCATGAATTGCAGCACGCCTGGCGTCCCAGTCCATCACCAACTCCCGGAGTTCAATCAGACCCACGTCCATTGAGTCAGTGATGCCATCCAGCCATCTCATCCCCTGTCGTTCCCTTCTCCTCCTGCCCCCAATCCCTCCCAGCATCAGAGTCTTTTCCAATGAGTTAACTCTTCTCATGAGGTGGCCAAAGTACTGGAGTTTCAGTTTTAGCATCATTCCTTCCAAAGAAATCCCAGGGCTCATCTCCTTCAGAATGGAATGGTTGGATCTCCTTGCAGTCCAAGGGACTCTCAAGAGTCTTCTCCAACACCAGAGTTCAAAAGCATCAATTCTTCTGCACTCAGCTTTCTTCACAGTCCAACTCTCACATCCATACTTGACCACTGGAAAAACCATAGCCTTGACTAGATGGACCTTTGGTGGCAAAGTAATGTTTCTGCTTTTCAATATGTTGTCTAGGTTGGTCATAACTTTTCTTCCAAGGAGTAAGCGTCTTTTAATTTCATGGCTGCAGTCATCATCTGCAGTGATTTTGGAGCCCCCCAAATAAAGTCTGACACTGTTTCCACTGTTTCCCCATCTATTTCCCATGAAGTGATGGGACCGAATACCATGATCTTCATTTTCTGAATGTTGAATTTTAAGCCAACTTTTCCCCTCTCCTCTGTCACCTTCATCAAGAGCATAGTAAACATTTATTCATACCCACATATACATATGAGAGAATACATCAACATTTTATGAATTACATTCATACTTATTATTCTATTTCTCCAAAAGATGAAACATAAGCACAATAAATATTTGTTCATACCCACATATACTCTGGAGAGTCTCTTGGATTGCAAGGAAATCAATCCAGTCAATCCTTAAGGATATTACTCTTGAATATTCACTGGAAGGACTGATGTTGAAGCTGAAACGTCAATTCTTTGGCTACCTTATGTGAAGAACTGACTTATTGGAAAGGCCCCTGATGCTGAGAAAGACTGAAAGCAGGAGGAGAAGCAGACAACAGAGGATGAGATCGTTGGTTCGCATCACCCACTCGGTGGATCTGAATTTAAGCAGGCTCAGGTAGTAGGTAATTGGACAGGGAAGCGTGGCATGCCACAGTTCATGGAGTTGCAAAGAGTTGGACACGACCGGGCAACTGAAATGAACTGACACATACATATAAAACCCTTATACAGACTCAAAATGGACATACTATACCAAGAGTGCTTTATAAACACCTTTTAATAATATATTTTAGAAAATAACCATAGATGAATAGCTCTATGTATGGTTAAAATGATACAGGAATACAGTTACAACAATAAGGCTATTTCAGTCAACATGCATCGTCCGAGAGCTGATCATACTAAATGAAGTGAGGCACACAGGTAAACATATATACCAAAAAATATCATAATATCCAAACGTGGAATCTAAGATATGACACAAATGAACATATGTATGAATCAGAAACACACTCATAGACATAGAGAATAGACTTACAGCTTCAAGGCAGAGAGAATTGGGGGAGAAATGGAGTAAGAGACTGGGGTTAACAGATATAAAACAAATTATATGAAATGGAATGACAAGTTCCTACTCTAAAGCACAGAGGACTACATTCAGTATCCAATTACAAATCATAATGAAATGTGATTTAAAAAGTCATATATATATATGACTTTTAAAATATATATATATAAATCATACATATATACATATATATATATATATATATATATATATATATATATATATATATATATATGACTTTAAAAAATATATATATATATATGACTTCCCTGGCAGTCCAGAGGTTAAGACTACAGATTTCCACTGCAGGGGATGCAGATTCAAACCCTGGTCAGGGAACTAATTCCACTTGCTGCACAGTGTAGCCAAAAAAAAAAAAAAAAGAGAGAGATTAAATAAAAGAATGTGTGTGTGTATATATATATATATATCCACACACAAGGTATATATATATACATATATGTCTATAACAGAATCACTTTGCTGTAAAGCAGAATTTAACACAAAATTATAAATGAACTATACTTCAGTTAAAAAGTAGCATGACTGAGGAAAGAAAAGATTGCTATATTTCATTGTGTGTAAAGTTAATATCCAAAGAAAATTGCTGTATACAAACAGGGCTGACTACTTAATGGCAGGCTTGCTGAAATACTTAAGGAGACACATACTGAAATGCACCAAGGAAAAAGATTGATTGTTGATTAGATAGAAGGATGGACAAATGGGTAGATAGGTGACAAAGAAAGTATTAAAATAGGTTACAAAACCAGACTTCTATGTATGCTGTGTAAAAGAGACCCACCTGAAACCAAGGGGCACATACAGAGTGAAAGTGAAGGGCTGGGAAGAGGTATTTCATGCAAAATGTGAGCAACAGGAATTAGGAGTAGCAATACTCATATCAGATAAAATAGACTTTGAAATAAAGGGTGTGAAAAGAGACAAAGAAGGCCACTACATAATTGTCAAAGGATCAACCCAAGAAGAAGATATAACAATTATAAATATACATGCACCCAACATAGGAGCATTCAATACGTAAGGCAAATGCTAACAAGTATGAAAGGGGAAATTAAAAACAATACAATAATAGTGGGAGACCTTAAGACCCTACTCACACCTATGGATAGATCAACCAAACAGAAAATTAGCAAGGAAACACAAACTTTAAGTGATACGATGGATCAGTAAGACCTAATTGATTTCAAAAGAACATTTCACGCCAAAGCAATGAAATTCACCTTTTTCTCAAGTATTCTCCAGGATAGATCACATACTGGGCCATAAATCTAGCCTTGGTAAACTGAAAACAAAAATCAAAATCAAAATCATTTCAAGCATCTCTTCTGATCACAATGCAGTAAGATTAGATGTCAAAAACAGGGGAAAGAAACCATTACAAATACAAACATATGGAGGGTAAACAACATGCTTCTGAATGACTGACATAAAATAGAAGAAATCAGAAAAGAAATGGAAATACGCATAGAAACAAATGAAAATGAAAACACAACCCATACAAATAGCTGTGAAGAGAAGTGAAAAACAAAGGCGAAAAGGAAAGATATAAACATCTGAATGCAGAGTTCCAAAGAATAGCAAGAAGAGATAAGAAAGCCTTCTTCGGCGATCAATGCAAAGAAATAGAGGAAAACAACAGAATGGGAACGACTAAGGATCTCTTCAAGAAAATCAGAGATATCAAAGGAACATTTCACTCAAAGACGGGCTCAATAAAGGACAGAAATGGTATGGACCTAACAGAAGCAGAAGATATTAAGAAGAGATGGCAAGAATACACAGAAGAACTGTACAAAAAAGATCTTCACGACCCAGATAATCACGATGGTGTGATCACTGACCTAGAGCCAGACATCCTGGAATGTGAAGGCAAGGGGGCCTTAGAAAGCATCACTATGAACAAAGAGAGTGGAGGTGATGGAATTCCAGTTGAGGCATTCCAAATCCTGAAAGATGATGCTGTGAAAGTGCTGCACTCAATATGCCAGCAAATTTGGAAAACTCAGCAGTGGCCAAAGGACTGGAAAATGTCAGTTTTCCTTCCAATCTCAAAGAAAGGCAATGCCAAAGAATGCTCAAACTACTGCACAATTGCACTCATCTCACACGCTGGTAAAGTAATGCTCAAAATTCTCCAAGCCAGGATTCAGTAATATGGGAACCATGAACTTCCTGATGTTCAACCTGGTTTTAGAAAAGGCAGAGGAACCAGAGATCAAATTGCCAACATCCAATGGATCATGGAAAAAGCAAGAGAGTTCCAGAAAGACATCTACTTCTGCTTTATTGACTATGCCAAAGCCTTTGACTGTGTAGATCACAATAAACTGGAAAATTCTGAGAGAGATGGGAATACCAGACCACCTGGATCTGCCTCTTGAGAAATTTGTATGCAGGTCAGGAAGCAACAGTTAGATCTGGACATGGAACAACAGACTGGTTCTAAGTAGGAAAAGGAGTACGTCAAGGCTGTATATTGTCACCGTGCTTATTATACGCAGAGTACATCATGAGAAACACTGGGCTGGAAGAAACACAAGCTGGAATCAAGATTGCCAGGAGAAATATCAATAACCTCAGATATGTAGATGACACCACCCTTAGGGCAGAAAGTGAAGAGGAACTCAGAAGCTTCTTGATGAAAGTGAAAGTGGAGAGTGAAAAAGTTGGCTTAAAGCTCAACATTCAGAAAATGAAAATCATGGCAACCGGTCCCACCACTTCATGGGAAATAGATGGGGAAACAGTGGAAACAGTGTCAGACTTTATTTCTCTGGGCTCCAAAATCACTACAGATGGTGACGGCAGCCATGAAATTAAAAGGCGCTTACCCCTTGGAAGGAAAGTTATGACCAACCTAGACAGCATATTCAAAAGCAGAGACATTACTTTGCCAACAAAGGTTCGTCTAGTCAAGGCTATGGTTTTTCCTGTGGTCATGTATGGATGTTAGAGTTGGACTGTGAAGAAGCCTGAGCACCGAAGAATTGATGCTTTTGAACTGTGGTGTTGGAAAAGACTCTTGAGAGTCTCTTGGACTGCAAGGAGGTCCAAGCAGTCCATTCTGAAGGAGATCAGCCCTGGGATTTCTTTGGAAGGAATGATGCTAAAGCTGAAACTCCAGTACTTTGGCCACCTCCTGCGAAGAGTTGACTCATTGGAAAAGACTCTGATGCTGGGAGGGATTGGGGGCAGGAGGAGAAAGGAACGGCAGAGGATGAGATGGCTGGATGGCATCACTGACTCAATGAACGTGAGTCTCAGTGAACTCTGGGAGTTGGTGAGGGACAGGGAGGCCTGGCGTGCTGCGATTCATGGGGTCACAAAGAGTCGGACACGACTGAGCAACTGATCTGATCTGATCTAAGGGGCTCTGGAGTAGACCACGGCAAGTCTTCAAAATGACTTAGGTGACGCGGAAGCCACAAGGCTCTAGAGCTGTTATACAACAGCTGACTTTAGATACCCGGGAGAAATGATGAAGACCTCCCATGAACTGAGGTCCAAAGGATGTGTCAAGGGGACCTGAACCCACCTAAGCTCCTCATGTCTTTCTCTGAATTATTTAGCATGTTGAAAATAATAGCTTTATATCATTGTTTCTTATGGCTAACATTCCATTGCATACATAATATATCTGTCTTTATCCATTCACCTATCTATGGGCATTTAAGGCTGTTTCCATGTCTTTGCTACTGTACATTGGGCTACTATAAACACTGTTGTGCATATCACTTTTCTGATGGGAGTTTTCATCTTACTGGATATATGACCAGTAGTGTTATTGCTGGATCATAGAGTAACTGTATTTTTAGAGTTTTAAAAAACTCTATACCGGGGAAGGAGATGATGGGCAGGAGGTTCAAAAGGAGGGGGGGTATATGGCTGATTCACATTGAGGTTTCAAAGAAAGCAACAAAATTCTATAAAGCAATCACCCTTCAGTAAAATAAAAAATATTATAAAAGCACTGCTTATTGTTTTCAATAGTGGCTGCATCAGTTTCTTGATTTTCATGTATAGTAGTGGTAGTGAAAGTCACTCAGTCGTGTCAGACTCTTTGCAATCCCATAGATTATACAGCCCATGGACTTCTCCAGGCCAGAATACTGAAGTGAATAGCCTTTTCCTTCTCCAGTGGATCTTCCCCACCCAGAGATCAAAACTAGGTCTCCAGCATTGCAGGCGGTTTTTCACGTATGCTGCTGCTGCTGCTTGTCACTTCAGTTGTGTCCAACTCTGTGTGACCTCACAAGACGGGAGCCCACCAGGCTAATGCATCCCTGGGATTCTCCAAGCAAGAACACTAGAGTGGGTTGCCATTTCTTTCTCCAATGCATGAAAGTAAATATTGAAAAGGAATTCACTAAGTCCTGTCCGACTCTGCACCCCCATGGACAGCAGCCTACAAGGTTCCTCTGTCTGTGGGATTTTCCAGGCAAGAGTATCAGCCATTATAGGATGTTGTTAATCTTCCTGCAGTACATGGTTGACTTACATGGTTTTTTTTTCCAAAAATATTTTTGTTGTTCTTCTTTTTTTAATATATATTCTTAGGAGTGGAGCTGCCAGGTCATATGGTCAGTCTCTTGTATTCTTTAAAAGGCACTTTGTAGTGACATTTATAATGGCTCCTACCAAATATATCTCACTAGTACCATAAAGATTCCCCTTTAAAAATGTTTCTCTACCATGTCTTCTCTGTATAATATTTGATACTTTTTCACTACTCAGAGGTGATACCTCATTAATATAGTGTGTGTATCTATAATAATACACTGGGTTTCTCAGGTGGCACTGTCGTTAAGAATCTGCCTGCAAAGACAGGAGTCAAAGGAGATGTGATTTGGGAAGATCCCCTGGAGGAGGAAATGGCAAGTCACTCCAGACTTCTTGCCTGGAAAATTCCATGGACAGAGGAACGTGGTGGGCTATGGTTCTTGGGATCACAAAGAGGTGAACCCAAAAGAATTCTCAGTAATTCAGTATAATGAGTGTATTTCATGTGCTTTTAAAGAAATACTGAGAACTGTATTTACCTGTTGGTATTTTCTTCCAGATATGGTGCGCTATTTGACATATTTCATTCACACAAGACAGTTAGCAATTTTTGAAAGACAGATATCATTGAAAGCCCCGCAGCCTTGGGAATATTAAGTGATTCTGTTTTTGTTTTTGTTTTTAAGCTGTATTTAACTGTTGATGTTTTCTTCCTGAGAGTGTCCGGGATTTCTTTTTCACTTTTTGTTTGTTTGTTTGTTTGTTTTGGATGAGTGACTCCTGTCATGTTCAAGGGTAGGTGTCATGTCAAGTCCACCAATAAGACCCTGTGTATATCAGATGTGCATCAGTGATAGTTTTAAGGCTGCTGTTACAGAGAAAACCCTCCATGTTGCAAGACTTTATTATTTGCTCCTCTTTTAGGATGGTCTGTGATGTCTGAGAGTTTTTGTCAGGCCTGGAAGTGCATTAGAGTAGAATGAGCCAGAGGATGCCACCAAACCTGATGTCTCCTCACTCTTGGATCTTGGAAGCAAGTGTTCCTATTCTCTTTAAGTTGAAGACAATGATGAGTTGGTTTTATGTGCACAGATTCTTGTTCTGAGACACTGAGACTATGTATTTAGCTGTGGTTGCTTTTCCCTACATATAATTAGAAATTGTTTTGTCTACCACTCTTGCTGCAATAGGTTTATATAGATTTTGTATTTAGTATGGATCTGTGGGAAGAAATTAATACCAAGTTCCAGATATATCCCTTCCATCCACCAAGGTCCTCGGCTACCCTTAAGTTTCTTGCCAGTTGGATGTCCATGTCACATTTGTGTCAGAGCTCACTGCAGTGGATTTCTGTATCCCACCACTCCACTGTATCCTATGATGTTTCTTGAAATGTTCCTTCATTCATTGTGATGATCTCTGGATTTATCTCTATTGGTGAAGAGGGCCTACTTTCAAATTTCAATCCTTGATTCAAACTTCATTCCAGACCTATATCACACTTCTTTATCCATTCCTCTATCCAAGTACACTATCTTAACTTTCATTTCTTTGATGTTCTGAAAGATGCAGCAGGACTTAGTTTGCAGTGAGTCGTGTTGGAACTCTGTTCATGTCTGAAATACTCCCAGGGAGGATTGGATTTATCATACTGTCTCTACCTCTTTACTTATTTATTTTTCTCTCATGGGAGTGCACTTTTCTAGTCACGCTCATAGTGGCTCTTACCAGGTCCATTCCACCAGTACCTTAAAGCATCCACTGTACTAATCCTACTCTGCCATTAATGCCATGTCCAGGATCTGACAGTGGCCCTTTGCCATGCTCAGGTGGAGGTGATAATGTCCGCGGAGCTTAGATGTCTGTATCTCTTAGAATTCACCCTATGTGCCGTGTGCTTTTTTTTAAAGAAACACGGAATTGCGTTTACCTGTTCATATCCTCTTCCTGTTAGCTTCTCCCAAGTTCACTTTACTTATTTTCCCCATCTGCAAGCCCTGAACATTTTTTCATCATGGGTATCAGTTGGAGCTCAACCCTTTTGTGAATAGTGTGGCCATCAGCAAACATTTTAAGGTTGCTGTTAGAGAAAATGTCCAGAAGGCCACAGCATTTCTTCATTCCTTCCTCTTATTTCCATGGTAACATCAGCCTCTGTGTTATTCCCAAGTCTGGTTGTAAATGAGAGTAAAGTGAGACACAGGTAGTCACCAAAAGTATTGGTTGTTTACTCTTTGATCTTTTTTTCAGGTGAAACTTTATTTTTTAAGACTATCAACACCGTTGTAGTTGTTTCATGGCAATAGTTCCACCTTCCTTTCCACAGATACTTGGAGGAATTCAGCTGTGGTTATTGTCAGAGGTGTCTTTTGGAATCTGCTGAGTATGTGCCTCTTGATACAGGAGGTCCATGTGGATTATGAATTGCGTAGGTATTTGTGGTTATAACTTTATTCCAGCCTTCACCTTTTGGCCTCTCACCCACCAATACCCTTTGCTAACTGTAATATTCTTACCAGGAGTGTAAATCCATTTCACTTTTCTTTGGGTGCTCGTTCCATCAATATGTTTTTTAATCCCCTCTGGAAGGCCTATGTTGTAATATCTCTTTAATCTGCCCTTCTTTACTTACTGTGATTCACTCTTGATTTCTGCATATCCCCATAAATGGCTTGTGTGTGTGTGTGTGTGTGGCATTTTCATAATGTCAGAGTCATAGTTTTTGTGTCTCTATGTCCCATATGTTTCTCTTTTCATTTGCAGCCAGCGATTCTTTCCTTTCATCACTTGGGCATTGTGAATCCTGCTGCCGGGCATGTTTGTGGAGTTGGGGGTGTTGTCGTGTGTTTTCCATGATCTGTTGATTGCTCAAATACTCTGGGAGTCTGCCATATGACATCATCTGTGTCATTTTGTGATTCCAAGGCACTTTGACAGTTATGCTTATAAGTCCCTGACCACTTACCTCCCACCAGTGGCATACAGGGGTCCTCTATACTAACATTGCTCTACTCTTTCTTGTCTGTAGAGTATTGGATAATGGCGTTTTTGGTTTCTCATTAGAGATATTGCCTTGCACTTTAACTTTTCGATTCACTGATAATAGAGCAAATGAGGCACATTTCCAGAGGCTTCTTTCTAAGCATTGACCAAGTATTTACTTGTTGATGTTTCCATCCTGATCATGTGATTTACGCCCGTTTTTTTTTTTTTTTTTTTGGTCTGCCACCGCTGGCCATTTTCTAAGGGTAGTCGTCATTAAAGCTCAGACGCCTCGTTTATAGTCAGTGTCCATCAACCCAGGGTTTAAGGTTGCTGTTCCTGAGCGTGGCGACAAGGCATCAGCATTTCTTCGGGTTCTCCTCTTGCTACCATGGTAACTGCATCTTTAGAAGTATGTGGCACTTCCACTGGTAAATGACAGTAGTATGAGATAGAGGAAGCCCCTGAATGCTTGTGTCTCCTTCCTACTCGGTTTTATTGTAGTTCATATTTCTTTTTTTTTTTTTTTTTTTTTTTCTCTAATTTTATTTTATTTTTAAACTTTACATAATTGTATTAGTTTTGCCAAATATCAAAATGAATCCGCCACAGGTATACATGTGCTCCCCATCCCGAACCCTCCTCCCTCCTCCCTCCCCATACCATCCCTCTGGGCCGTCCCAGTGCACCAGCCCCCAGCATCCAGCATCATGCATCGAACCTGGACTGGCAACTCGTTTCCTACATGATATTTTACATGTTTCATTGCCATTCTCCCAAATCTTCCCACCCTCTCCCTCTCCCATAGAGTCCATAAGACTGTTCTATACATCAGTGTCTCTTTTGCTGTCTCGTACACCGGGTTATTGTTACCATCTTTCTAAATTCCATATATATGCGTTAGTATACTGTATTTATGTTTTTCCTTCTGGCTTACTTCACTCTGTATAATAGGCTCCAGTTTCATCCACCTAATTAGAACTGATTCAAATGTATTCTTTTTAATGGCTGAGTAATACTCCATTGTGTATATGTATTGTAGTTCATATTTCTTTTTTGAGGAAGGTGATGAACATTGTTTCCTTTGTTGTGGCTGTACAGATTATTCAGATTCCTGCTCCCTTACACCAATACACAGACATTCAACAATGGTTATTTCCTCCGACCTGCTCTCAGAAAGTGTGTAGTATATCACTCTTGCTAAATGAGTCCTTGTGGGTTATATAGTTGACAAGTATTTGTGGGAATCCGTGAACTTCAGCCTACCAATGTAAGACTTCCTCTCACCTATCCCCTTTGCTAAGCATCAGGAAGTTCCCATCACTGGGTGTCCATTTTATTTTGGTCGGAGTACTCACTGCCAGCAATCTTGTCTGCCCCATTTGAAAGGTAAATCCATTGAAACATGTAGAATATCATGTAAGAAACGAGTTGCCAGTCCAGGTTCGATGCACAATACTGGATGCTTGGGGCTGGTGCACTGGGATGACCCAGAGGGATGGTGTGGGGAGGGAGGAGGGAGGAGGGTTCAGGATGGGGAACACATGTATGCCTGTGGTGGATTCATTTTGATATTTGGCAAAACTAAAACAATTATGTAAAGTTTAAAAATAAAATAAATTTTTTTTAAAAAAAAAAAAAGGTAAATCCTATAACATAGCTCTCATCTTCGCTTCTTCACTCATTCTGGTTATCACTTATCTGTACCTCTGACCACGTTATTTCCTTGTTTCAAAGTGTGTGTCATAGTCCTTCATGAACCCGAATCCCATTCCTTGAACCATTCATCTCTTCCTCACTGTGTACTTTGTTTACTTTCATCTCTGGACATTGGGAATGCTGCTGCAGTGCATGCTCTCTTGCGTGTGGTTTTCAAAACCTGTGTCTTTTGAAGTATCCTAGGAGTGGAATACCAGACCACCTGACCTGCCTCTTGAGAAATCTGTATACAGGTCAGGAAGCAACAGTTAGAACTGGACATGAAACAACAAACTGGTTCTAAATAGGAAAAGGAGTACATCAAGGCTGTATATTATCACCCTGCTTACTTAACTTATATGCAAAGTACATCATGAGAAATGCTGGGCTGGAGGAATCACAAGCTGGAATCAAGATTGCTGGGAGAAATATCAATAACTTCAGATATGCAGATGACATCACCCTTATGGAAGAAAATGAAGCGGAATTAAAAAGCCTCTTGATGAAAATGAAAGAAGAGAGTGAAAACAGTTGGCTTAAAGCTCAACACTCAGAAAACTAAGATCATGGCATCTGGTCCCATCACATCATGCAAATAGATGGGGAAACAGTGGAAACAGTACCTGAGTATTTTTCTGGGCTCCAAAATCACTGCAGTTGGTGATTGCAGCCATGAAATTAAAAGATGCTTGCTCCTTGGAAGGAAAGTTATGACCAACCCAGACAGCATATTATAAAGCAGAGGCATTACTTTGCCAACAAAGGTCCATCTAGTCAAGGCTATAGTTTTTCCAGTAGTCATGTATGGATGTGAGAGTTGGACTATAAAGACAGCTGAGTGCAGAAGAACTGATGTCTTTGAACTGTGGTGTTGGAGAAGACTCTTTAGAGTCCCTTTGACTGCAAAGAGATCGAACCAGTCCATCCTAAAGGAGACTAGTCCCAGGTGTTCACTGGAGGGACTCACGTTGAAGCTGAAACTCCAATACTTTGGCCACCTGATGCAAAGAGCTGACTCACTTGAAAAGACCCTAATGCTGGGAAAGAGTGAGGGCAGGAGGAGAAGGGGATGATAGAGGACGAGATGGTTGGATGGCATCACTGATTCGACGGACATGGGTTTGAGTGGACTCTGGGAGATTGTGATGGACAGGGAGGCCTGGCGTGCTGTGGTTCATGGGGACATAAAGAGCTGGACACGACTGAGTGACTGAACTTAACTGAATTAGGAGTGGAGAGGCTGTGGTATACTATGGAGTACTGTTCATGGGCTTTTTGCTATTTGAAAGCACTTGAGTTGTGTTTACCTCTTTATGTTTTCTTCCTGAAAGTGTCTCATTTGTGTGTGTGTGTGTGTGTGTGTGTGTGTGTGTGTATTTATTTATTTAATTTCGGGTGTGTGACTCCTGATGTGTTCAAGGGTAGGTATCATGTTGGGTCCAGCGGCCTTGTGAATATCAGATGTCCATCAGTGATAATTTTCAGGCTGTGGTTACAGAGAGCAGCCTCCATGCTGCAAAGCTTCTTTATCCTGTCCTCTATAAGGATGGCCTCTGCTGCCTGAGAGTTTTAGTCAGGCCTGACTATACATTCGAGTAGCATGAGCCAGAGGATGCCACCAAATCTGATGTCTCCTCACTCTTGGATTTTAAGTAAAATTCCTATTCTATTTAAGTTGATTGACAAGGACGCATTTGTTTTACATGAACAGATCACTGTTCCACGACACGGAGAATACTAGATGTTCAGCTGTGCTTGTTTTCACCTACATGTTATTAGAATGGGTTTTGTCTTGCTGACAAACTTGCTGAAGTAGACTTATGTGGATTCTGTATTTTATATGTATCTGTGCAAGAAATTAATACCAAGTGCCAGATGTATCCCTTCCATCAAGCAGGGTTCTCCACTAACCCTAAGCTTCTTTCCAGGTTGGATGTCCATGTCACCTTTGTGGTCTCACTGTTCTGAATTTTTGTATCACACCTCTCCGCTTAATCCCATGATGATTCTTGCATCAACCTTCCTTCACTCAGTGTGATGATCTCTGGATTTATCTCTATCTGTTAAGATGGCCAATGTTCATATTTCAACCCTTGATTCAAAATTAATTCTATACCTATATCACGTTTCTTTATCCATTGCTCCTTCCAGGTATGCTATCTTTACTTTCATCTCTTCAAGGACCCTGTTTGGTGTGTGTGATGTCTGAAACCTATTCATTTCTGAAGTAGTGCAGGAGAGGATCTAATTAATCATACCGTCTCTACCTCTTTATTTATTTTTCTCTCATGGGAGTGGACTCTTCTAGTCATGCTCACAGTGGCTCTTACCAGATCCATTCCACCAGTACCCTAAAGCACCCACTGTACTAATGTTACTCTACCATTGATGCCATATTCAGCATTTGACAGTTGCCTTTTTCCATGGTCAGGCAGAGGTGATAATGTCCTCACATCGTAGCTGTCTGTATCTCTTAGAATTCACCCTATGTGCAAATTGTCCTGAGCTTTTTTAAAGAAACATGGAACTGTGTTTACCTGTTCATATCCTCTTCCTGTTAACTTCTCCTGTGTTTACTTTATTAATTTTCCCCTCTGGGACCCCTGGAAATTTGTTAAGGGTGGGTATCTTTCGGAGCTCAGCACTCTTGTGAATAGTGCAATCATGATGGCACCCCACTCCAGTACTCTTGCCTGGAAAATCCCGTGGACGGAGGAGCCCGGTAGGCTGCAGTCCATGGGGTCGCTCAGAGTCGTACAGGACTGAGCGACTTCACCTTCACTTTTCACCTTCATGCATTGGAGAAGGGAATGGCAACCCACTCCAGTACTCTTGCCTGGAGACTCCCAGGGACAGGGGAGCCTGGTGGGCTGCCGTCTCTGGGGTCGCACAGAGTCGGACACGACTGAAGCGACTCAGCAGCAGCAGCAGCAGCAAGCGGTTTAAGGTTGCTGTTAGAGAAAATGTCCACAAGGCGGCAGCATTTTTTCATTCCCGCCTCTTGTTACTATGGTAACAGCAGCCTGGGAGGTTATCCCAGTTCAGTTCAGTTCAGTCAGTCGCTCAGTCGTGTCCGACTCTTTGCGCCCCCAAGAATCTCAGCATGTCATTTCCATCAGCAACTCCCCAGCCTGGTTGTAAATGAGAGTAGAATGAGGCACAGGATGACATCAAAAGTTTTTGTCTCTTTAGCCCTTCATGTTTAAGTCTAACTTTATTTCTTATTTAAGACCGTTTACACCAGTGTAGTTGTTGCAGGGAAACCGTTTCTCCTTCCTTTCAACAGATAACTGGAGGTATTCACTGTCGTTATTGTCAGAGCTATCTTTTAGAATCTGCTGAGTACATGTCTCTTGATAGAGGAGGTCTATGTGGATTATGAATTACATAGGTAGTTGTGGGTACAACTTTATTCCAGGCTTCACCTTTTGGCCTCTCACCCTTTGCTAACTGTAATTTCCTTACCAGGAATGTAAGTCCATTTCACTTTTGTTTGAGTATTCATCGCTATCAGTATATTTTTTTAATACTCTCTGAAAGGCATATGTTGTGATTTGTCTTTAATCTCCCCTTCTTTACTTACTGTGATTCGCTCTAGATTTCTGCATATCCCTGAAAATGGCATTTTTTTTTTTTGGCGTTTTCATAATGCCAGAGTCATATTTTGTTGTGTCTCTATGTGCAATGTCTTTCTCTTCTCGTTTGCAGCCAACGAATCTCTTTGCTTTCATCTCTTGGGCAATGTGAATACTGCTGCAGCGCATGTTTGTGGGGTGGGGGTGTGGGCATGTGTTTTCCATGGTCTGTTGGTTTCTCAAATTCTCTGGGATTGGAAGTGCCACATGACATCATCTGTCCCATTTTTTGAGTCCAAGGCACTTTGACAGTCTTGCCCATGAATGTTCTGATCGCTTATCTACCACCAGTGGCATATAAGGTACCCCTTTCTAATACTGCTCTACCCTTTCCTGTCTATAGAGTTTTGGATAATGGCCTGTTTCATTTCTCACTAGTGGTATTGCATTGCAGTTTAATTTTTCATATCACTGATAATAAAGCAAGTGAGGTGCATTTGCAGAGGCTTCTTTCTAAGCATTGACTGGTATTTAGCTGCTTAAGTTTCCTTTCTGATCGTATGGTTTGTTCTTGTTTTTATTTCAGCGTGCTACCCCTGGCCATTTTGTAAGGATAGGTGTCATCTAGAGCCTGGTCGCCTTGTGAATAACCAGCGTCTATCAGCTTAAGGTTTGTGGTTGCTGCTCCAGAAATGGGCCACCAGACGGCAGCATTTCTGGGGTCTCTCTTCTTGTTAGTATGATAACTGCATCTTTAGAGCTATGAGCAATTTCTGCTTGTAAATGAGAGTCGAATGAGCTAGAGGAAGCTTGGCCTCCCACCCCTAAAGCTTGTGTCTATTTCATTCTAGGTTTTATTGTCGTTCGTATTTCTTGTTTGAGTTTGTTGTTTCTTGAACAGCAAATTTGTTGTTCATATTTCTTGTTTGATTTGCTTTTGTTGTGGCTGTATCAAGTCTTGCTCCCTTACACCAGTACACAGAGGCACTCGCAGTGGTTATTTCCCCTGACCTGCTCTCAGAAATTGTATAGTACATCACTCTTGCTAAGTTGGTCCCTGAAGATTATGTATGTGACAGGTATTATTGGGAATCTGTGAATTTCAGCCTACCAATGTAAGCCTTCCTCTCACCCATCCCCTTTGCTAAGCATCAGGGTGTTCCCAGCACTGATGGGAACCCATTTTACCTCAGTCTGTGTACTCACTGGCAGCAATATTATCTGTCCCGTTTGAAAGGTAAATGCTGTGACACAGCTCTCATCTGCCCTTCTTCACTGAGTCTGATTATCACCACACTTTTCTGTACCTCTGACAATGACATTATTTCTTTGTTTCAATGCCGGAGTCATATTCCAACATGAACCCGAATTCCATTCCTTGATCCATTCATCTCTGCATCCTGTGTACTTTCTTTACGTTAATCTCTGGGCATTGTGAATGCTGCTGCAGTGCATGCTCTCTTGCCTGAGGTTTTCAAAATCTGTATTTCTGAAGTATCCTAGGAGTGGAGGGGCCTAGTCATACTGTCTCTTTTGTTTCTGTAAAGTCACATGGACAGTGATTTTTATACGGGCTCTTCCCATTGATATGCCCTCACTAGCATAAAAGGATCCCCCTCACTAATGTTAATCTACCATTTCTGGTCTGGACCATTTTCCATGGTGGCCTTTTCCCGGGCTCAGATTTGACGTCTTGTGTCAGTTTAGATTTTGTATCTCTGATAAGAATCCCTGTTGAGTACTATTTATGGGATTTTTACACAATTCATAGGGTTTTTGGTTTTTGAAAGCACTTGGAATTGTATTTACTTGGTGATGTTTACTTCCTGAGTGTGTCCCCATTTTGTTTTGTTTTTTGTTTGTTTTTAATAGTATTATTATTATTTTTGATGTGTGACTCCTGACATGTTGAAGGGTAAATATCATGTTGAGTCCAGCGGCCTTGTGAATATCAGATGAACATCTGCAATAGTTTGAAGGCTGTAGTTACAGAGAAAAGCCTCCATGCTGCAAGGTATATGCCCTCCTCTTTTAGGATGGCTACTGTTGTCTTAGTGTTTTTGTCATGCTTGGTTGTACATTAGAGTAGAATGAGCCAGAGAAGCTACCAAACCTGGTGTCTCCTCACTCTCCTTAGCTCAGCCTTCCTTAGCTTAACTCCCTTTAGCTTAGCTGTCCTTAGCTCAGCTGTCTGGAGTTCTGCTTAGCTTAGCTCTCCTTAGTTTAGCTCTCCTAAGCTCAGCCCTCCAAGCTGTCCTTAGCAGAGCCCTCCTTAGGATAGCTCTCATTAGCTCAGCTCTCCTTAGCTTCGATTTCCTTAACACAGGTCTCCTTTCATGAGCTTGGCTCTCCTTATCTTAGTTCTCCGTAGTTCAACTCTCCTCCTTAGGATAGCTATCCTTAGGATAGGATAGGATAGCTATCTCCTCCTTAGGATAGCTATCATTAGCTCAGCTCTCCTCAGTCAGTTATTTCAGTCATTCAGTCTTGTCCAGATCTTTGCGGCCCTTGGACTGCAGCGCACTTGGCCTTCCTGTCCATCGCCAACTTCCAGAGTCTACTCAAATTCCTGTTAATTGAGTTGGTAATGCCATCCAACCATCTCATCCTCTGTTGTCCCCTTCTCCTCCTGTTTTCAATCTTTCCCAGCATCAGGGTCTATTGAAAGGAGTCAGTTCTTCACATCAGGTGGCTAAAGTATTGGAGTTTCAGCTTCAGCATCAGTCCTTCCAAAGAATATTCAGAATTGATTTCCTTTAGGATGGAATGGTTGGATCTCCATGCAGTCCAAGGGACTCTCAAAAGTCTTCTCCAAACCACAGTTCAAAAGCATCAATTCTTCAGCACTCAGCTTTCTTTGTAGTCTAACTATCACATCCGTACATGACTACTGGAAAAACCATAGCTTTGACTACACGAATCTTTGTTGGCAAAGTAATATCTCTTCTTTTTAATGTGCTGTCTAGCATTTTAATGTATGTTGGTCATACCTTTTCTGCAAGCAGTAAGCATCTTTTCATTTCATGGCTTTGGTCACCATCTGCAGTGATTTTGGAGACCCCAAAATAAAATCTGTCACTGTTTCCACCGTTTCCCCATCTATTTGCCATGAAATAATGGCACCAGATGTCATGATCTTAGTTTTCTGAATGTAGAGCCTTTAACCAACTGTTTCACTCTTCTCTTTCACTTTCATCAAGAGGCTCTCTTGTTCTTCATTGCCTTCTGCCATAAGGGTGGTGTCATCTGCATATCTGAGGTCATTGATATTTCTCCCGGCAATCGTGATTCCAGCTTGTGCTTCCTCCAGCCCTGCGTTTCTCATGACGTACTCTGCATATAAATTAAATAACAGGGTGACAATATACAGCCTTGATGTAGTCCTTTCCCTCTTTGGAATCAGTGTATTCCATGTCTAGTTCTACCTGTTGATTGCTGACCTGCATATAGATTTCTCAAGAGGCCGGTCAGTTGGTCTGGTATTCCCATCTTGAAGAATTTTCCACAGTTAGTTGTGATCCACACAAAGTCTTTGGCACAGTCAATAAAGCAGAATTAGATGTTTTTCTGGAATTCTCATGCTTTTTGATGGTCAAATGGATGTTGGTATTTTGATCTCTGGTTCCTCTGCCTTTTCTAAATCCAGCCTGAACATCTGGAAGTTCATGGTTTACGTATTCTTGAAGCCTGGCTTGGAAAATTTTGAGCACTATTTTACTTGCATGTGAGATAAGTGCAATATGTGTGTCTCTAAGTGTGTGTGTCTTTCTCACAGTGTGTGTTTGAATATATCACTGTGTGTGTGTCTCTCTCGGTGTGTGTTGTATCTTTCTCTGTATGTGTGTGTCTCTAGTGTGTTTGTGTGTCTCTCTCAGTGTTTGTGAATTTCTCTCATTGTGTGTGTCTCTCTCTCATTGTGTGTGCCTCTCTCTCAATGTATGCTTCTCTCTCTTTGTGTGTGGTTGTCTTTCTCTCAGTGTGTGTGTTTCTTTGTGCATCTGTCTATGTGTCTCTCACGTGGCTCTATGTGTCTCATTCTCAAGGTTTGTGTCTGCTTGTATCTCAGAGTGTGTGTCTGTGTGTGTGTGTGACTTTCTGGATACGTCTTTCTCTGTGTGTCTCTGTGTGTTCATTGGCATCTCTCAGTCTGTGTGTGTCTCTCATTGTGTGTGTGTGTGTACCTCTCATTGTATAACAGTGTTGATAATACTAAGTAACAATAAAAACACATAAATAAAATATTTCATATTTTTATTATAGAAATAGAATAAAGGAGATAAGTATGCGAAAGTCCACACATTTATTTATACATAGAAGTTTTCACCTGAGACCAAAACCCAAACACACCCTCTTTCTACACCAAAAGAAAGTGGTTTAAGCTGATACTTAGTAAAGTGCTTTGGCCCAAGCAAACTCACTGGAAAGGCCTAGTAAAATATTCAGAGTGAAAATCAATCAATCAAGCATTGAGTAAATAAATACAATATAATTTACACTCAGGAAATTACCTAACATGCAGACAATAGACTCACTACAGCTTAGTCATCTGTAGTCCTCCCTATTTAAGTTTTGAGAGGGATGCTAACCTCTTGGTTAGAATGCTAAATCACATTGCAGGATTTTGTGAAAGCTTAGAGGATTTAAATAAATTGAGGAGGCGAGGAAGAGTGGGGAGAGATAAAGAGGAGGAGAAAGGAACAGGAAACAGAGAGATTTCTCCTGGCATAAATCTACATCCAGGTTCCCAGTTTCCTTGAGTGGTGCACAGAGATTGCTAGGTATCTGTGCCAGAAGTGGAAAAGGAATGGCATTAAAACATGCCTAAGGAGAACCAACTGTTTGAACCCACAGAGGCAGCCAAGTGTGCTGATGTTCAGGTATACTAAAAGGGTACCCTGTAGGTCTGTGAAAGAGCCCTTGGAGACCGAAAGAAAAAAGATTTCCACAAAAGATTAGATAGTTGGATAGATTAGAGGAAGGAGAATAACTCTTCAATTCAGTTCAGTTGCTCAATTGTGTCCGACTCCTTGAGACACCATGAATCGCAGCATGCCAAGTCTCCCTGTCCATCACCAACCCCTGGAGTTCACTCAGACTCACGTCCAGCACGTTAGTGATACCATCCAGCCATCTCATCCTCTGTAGTCCCCTTCTCCTCCTGCCCCCAAATCCCTCCCAGCATCAGAGTCTTTTCCAATGGGTCAACTCTTTGCATGAGATGGCCAAAGTACTGGAGTTTCAGCTTTAGCATCATTCTTTCCAAGGAAATCCCAGGGCTCATCTCCTTCAGAATGGACTGGTTGGATCTCCTTGCAGTCCAAGGGACTCTCAAGAGTCTTCTCCAAACCACAGCTCAAAAGCATCAATTCTTCAGTGCTCAGCTTTCCTCACAGTCCAACTATCACATCCATACATGACTACTGGAAAAACCATAGTCTTGACTAGATGGACCTTTGTTTGCAAAGTAATGTCTCCTCTTTTCAATATGCTATCTGGGTTGGTCATAACTTTCCTTCCAAGGAGCAAACATCTTTTAATTTCATAGCTGCAGTCACCATCTGCAGTGATTTTGGAGCCCCCAAAAATAAAGTCTGACACTGTTTCCACTGTTTCCCCATCTATTTCCCATGAAGTGATGGGACCGGATGCCTCTATTACCTGATAAATACTGAAATAAATGAAGCAATTCTTGCACATCGGATTGTGTCAAGTAAGACCTAAACTCAGTATTAGTTTGATAAAGTGGGAAATCACACACACAAAGAATTAACTGTTAACTGTAATACATTCGTATCCAAGGCAAGATAAGATGCAGAACTGAAATCTTCACATGTTCAACTAGGGTAAGACACATGTACCTGCAAAAGGTAAGGAAAAGTTCTATAAAGGGTTTAATCACCCTGGACCATATTTATCCACCACATTTACTATTCTTGGACACCTCCATTGTAGCTTAAGGGTAAGAGAACTAAATTTAGCCCAATTCATAAACCTAACAGATTCCCTGTGTTTGATCCTTTTCAGTTAAAACTATGGGTCAAGGACAAATCAAACTGGATGTCAAGGCTTTTTTCCTTGGGAATCTTAACTTGCTTTACTACTGTGACTGAGACAGATATGGCTAGTTCACTGTGACTAAAGGCCAGCCAAATGGGAAAGGGGATAGAATGAATCAAATTACCCTTTTGATCATTCAACAGGTGTTCCACGGAGGCCAGGGCTCATTTTATTAACTATCTCTGCTTCTGAAACTGCAGTCAATGATACACAGGGCCTGCTTGATGCTTACAGGTGTCTCTCGCCAAACACAGGCGTTTCAATGGTTGGCTTCCTTGAGATGTCCCTGGGGTAGGTAAAGACACTCTGAGACAGTGTTCCTTCTGCCGTGGCTCCATGCTTGGAGTGAAAGTGTGCCTCTTCCTCAACTTGGACAAGAAGTCAAAGCTCTCTCCTGACTAAATCCCATGTCTGCTTCAAACTCACATCACAGCTTCTCCATCAACTTCTCCACACAAGGCTTTCAGAGCCAGGTTATCTTAGATCAGCACAACAGAGGCACTTCAGAGAGTTCAGCAGCACATGTGACCATACCATAATAAAGCCATTCCAATCTGGCTGTATAGTTAATACTGAGATCTTCAAGGCATGAAAACAGTTGAAAATTATGTTGGCAAAACACCCTACAGATTATATGTATATAGAGCTTTCAAACTTACAAATAACATGAAATACCAAAATATGTTGTTACTTTTCCTCTCTCCCCCTCTCTCATTCTCTCTCTCTCTTTCACACAAACACACACTCACATACTTTTTACGTGTTAAGAAAGTTATATGAAAAACAGGTAATACATTTTTAAATAACATACCAACATTCAGATCAAACAAAACTGTACTTCATTAATTAAAAAAACAGACCACAAATAACTCATAGGTTTCACTATATTTGATACTATTGCATAATGCTATAATTTGGATTTTTTGTTTTTAATGTGGGTTTTAACTTTGACTGAAATACTTGCTTGAGACTTACTGAAAGTAGAATTAATGTGTGTGTGTGTGTGTGTTTTAACTCCTACTTTTAGATTTGGGGGTATTAGTTCAGAATCAGATGTGTTCACAGTTATGGATGTTACTTCTACCAATCCAGGCTGAAGATGTTCCAGTGATACCTGAATAACAACTTTTGTTTCAGGAGGTAATCTTTCTAGCTGCTTAGGCTTCTTAAACTTTTGATGCCACTGAGTCTTGTGCTCCATTTTCTCTTTGAAAGTTAAAAACTGTAGCCAACATTTGGAATACTGGTAAAAACTCTTTTCCCAGTGCCCTCTCTATAATGACACATGTATGGTGTTGCAGTTTTAAAAATATTGAGACAAAATGTGCCTTATGATCCAGCAATCCCACTGCTGGGCATACACACTGAGGAAACCAGAAGGGAAAGAGACACGTGTACCCCAATGTTCATCGCAGCACTGTTTATAATAGCCAGGACATGGAAGCAACCTAGATGTCCATCAGCAGATGAATGGATAAGAAAGCTGTGGTACATATACACAATGGAGTATTACTCAGCCATTAAAAAGAATACATTTGAATCAGTTCTAATGAGGTGGATGAAACTGGAGCCTATTATACAGAGTGAAGTAAGCCAGAAGGAAAAACACCAATACACTATACTAACGCATATGTATGGAATTTAGAAAGATGGTAACAATAACCCGGTGTACGAGACAGCAAAAGAGACACTGATGTATAGAACAGTCTTATGGACTCTGTGGGAGAGGGAGAGGGTGGGAAGATTTGGAGAATGGCATTGAAACATGTGAAACGTCATGTATGAAACGAGATGCCAGTCCAGGTTCAATGCACGATGCTGGATGCTTGGGGCTGGTGCACTGGGACGACCCAGAGGGACGGTATGGGGAGGGAGGTGGGAGGAGGGTTCAGGATGGGGAACACATGTATACTAATTAAATAATTTTCTATTAAAGAAAAAAAAAAGAAAAAGAAAAAAAAAGTGAAAAAAATAAAAATAAAAATATTGAGACAAAATGGACGAAACAAATACTTAGTGTTACCATGGTATGCTCTGAAATGTGACAGAGACATCACACACACACACATAATGGATATCCCTAATGAATACAGAGTCAAGAGTCCTCAACAAAATACTGGCAAACAAAATCTAAAAACATATAAAAAAGATTATATACCATGATCACGTGGGATTTATGGAGGTAAGCAAAGTTGGTTCATTATATGAGAGTCAATCAACATTATGCCATTTTAATAGAATAAAGGACAAAAAAACACATTGGCCTGTAGAAAAAGCATTTTCCTGAATCTAGCACATTTTCATAATAGGGGTTAAAAAAAAAAACAATAAGAACAGATAGAACTTTCTCAATCAAAGGTACCTGTAAAAGATGCACAGCTAACATCATACATAATAATGAAACCCTGAAAGCTTTCCAAGATTGGGAAGAAAACAAGGATGTCTATTCTGCACTTTGGCTCAATATTATGCTGGCAGTTCTATAATCAGGGCAATCAGGTAAGAAAAATGAGTTGCTGCTATTGTTGTTTTTTAAACAAAAAAAAAACATTCATTATGGAAAGGAAAAAGTCAAAGTACGTTGGAGATAACATACTTTTGTATATAGAAAATCCTGAAGAAAAAGTATTACAAGTAATAAAAAGCTTGCAGAATACAAGATAAATATTTAAAAAATCAATCACATTTCTATACAGTGGCAACAAATGTTCTGAAAATGAAGTTAAATAAACAATTCAATCTACACTAGCATTAAGAAGAATACTTAGGAAGTCAGAAAGAGAAAGACAAATATCATATGGTATCACTTACTTGTGGAATCTAAAATATGACACAAATCAACTTATCTAGGAAACAGAAAGAGACTCAGAGACATAGAGAGCAGATTATGTGATTACCAAGAGGGGAAGGGTGGGGGAGTCATAGATTGGGAGCTGGTGATTAGCAGATGCAAACTATAATATTAATATATAGAATAGATAAACAAGATCCTACTGTATAGTACAAGAAACTATTCTTATATATTGTGATAAACAATAATGGAAAAGGATATAAAATTGTGTGTGCATGTGTGTGTGTGTATACATATGAAGGAAAGGAAAGGTAAAGGGAAGGAAAGTAAAGGATGACTATTGGCAATCACATACAGAAACTGGATCCTTGTGCGTTATGGATAGCTTTTAAAATGGTACAACTGCTACAGAAAACAGTATAAAGGCTACTCAAAGAATTAAAAATAGAAATACAACATAATTCAGCAATTCCACTTCTGGATATAAATTCAAAAGAAGTTAACACGGGGTCTTGAGATATTTGCACAGCCATGCTCACAGCAGCACTAATCACAACAACTAAGAGGTGGAAGCATCTAAATGTCCATCAAATGTGGTATATACTTACCATGAAACATTATTTAGCCATATAAAGGAAATTCTGCCACATGTTACAAATGCATGATCCTTTAAGACATCAAGGTAAATGAAATAAGCCAGTCATAAAAAAAAAGACAAATACTGTATGTTTCCATTTATATGAAATATCTAATATAGTCAAGCAATTTGAAAGGAAACAAAGAACAACGATGGATTCCAGGGTCTAGGGAAACAGGGAAGAGAAGAGGAATTATTGTTTAATGGTACAGGTGAAGGGTATGGAGTTTCAATTTTGCAAGATGAAAAGGTGTAGAGATCTGTTTCATAACAATCTGATAAGGAATTTCCTGGTAGTTCAGAGGTTAGGACTCCACACTTTCCTGTCAGGGGCCTGGGTATGATCCTCAACCAGGGAACTATCCTGCAGGCTGAATAGCCCAGCTAAAACAATGACAACAACAACACAACAACACTGTGACTATGTGTGTGTGTGTGTTTTAGTCGCTCAGTTGTGTCTGACTCTTTGAGTTCCCATTGACTATAGCCTATCAGGTTCCTTTGTCCATGGGATTCTCCAGGCAATAATACTGAAGTGGGTTGCCATTTCCTTCTCCAAAAAGGCTGATGAAAGTGTGTGAAATACTTAGCATGTAAAAATACTTAAAATGGTAAAATTTAAGTTACATTTTTTACAACAGTAAAAAAGGAAACAAAACATTTAGCAACCAGGAAAAAATTTTGAATAGACTTTCCACCAAAGATGATATACCAATGGCCAACAATCATAAAAAATACTGCTTAACATGATTAGGAAAATGTAAATTAGTCTCAGTGAGATACTACTTCACACCCATTAGCTTGGCTATAATCAAAAAGAGGAATAGTAACAAGTGCTGCAGAGGATGTGGAGAAAAGGAAGCTTCATATATTGTTGATGTAATTGCTATAAAATGGTACAACTTGTAAGGACCTCACAAATCAAATATAGACTAGATGCTGTACTGGAAGAAGCACAAGCTGGAATCAAGATTGCTGGGAAAATATCAATAACATCAGATATGCAGATGACACCATCCTTATGGCAGAAAGTGAAGAGGAACTAAAAAGCCTCTTCATGAGAGTGAAAAAGTTGGCTTAAAGCTCAACATTCAGAAAACTAAGATCATGGCATCTGGTCTGATCTTTTCATTGCAAATAGATAGGGAAACAGTGGGGAAAGTGGCTGATTTATTTTTCTGGGCTCCAAAATCACTGCAGATGGTGACTGCAGCCATGAAATTAAAAGACGCTTACTCCTTGGAAGAAAAGTTATGACCAACATAGATTGCACGTTCAAAAGCAGAGACATTACTTTGCCAACAAAGGTCTGTCTAGTCAAGGCTATGGTTTTTCCAGTGGTCATGTATGGATGTGAGAGTTGGACTGTGAAGAAAGCTGAGTGCCGAAGAATTGATGCTTTTGAACTGTGGTGTTGGAGAAGACTCTTGAGAGTCCCGTAGACTTCAAGGAGATCCAATCAGTCCATTCTAAAGGAGACCAGTCCTGGGTGTTCTTTGGAAGATATGATGCTAAAGCTGAAACTCCGGTACTTTGGCTACCTCATGCAAAGAGATGACTCATTGGAAAAGACTCTGATGCTGGGAGAGTTTGGGGGCAGGAAGAAAAGGGGATGACAGAGGATGAGATGGCTGGATGGCATCGCCGATTTGATGGATGTGGGTTTGAGTGAACTCTGGGAGATGGTAATGGACAGGGAGGCCTGGTGTTCTGCGGTTCATGGGGTCACAAAGAGTCGGACACGATTGAGCAACTGAATTGAACTGAGAAATATGATCCAGCAATTTCACTGTTTTGTATACATCCATAAAAACTGAAAATGTTAAGTCCATGCAAAAACAATGTTCACAGCAACATTACTTACAATAGCCATTGAGAGTACGCCATCCAAATATTATCCAGGAATTGTTGAATGTATTAATAAACTCTGGTATATGCTCACAATGGACTACATGTAAGACATATACCATATTCAGCCATTAAAAAAAAAAAAAAAACATGTACTGCTATACATGCATGAAATGGATTTTCTTGAAAACACACAAAATAGGGGACTTCCCTGGAGATCCAGTGTTTAAGACTCTGCACAGGTTCTATCCCTGGGCTTGGAACTAAGATCCCACATGCTACATAGCTAAATAAATAAATGTTTAAAAAGAAAACATTATATCCGAATAAAGCCAGGCACAAAGGTCATGCATTGTATGCAGGAAAACTGTAGGTAGAAGAGAAGCAGGAAAGAGAAGCATTCTGTAATCCAAATGAAACATTTTTGGGGGGCAGGAAGAATTGAACTACTCTGATAAAGGCTGCCAATAAATAAAATAAAAACTAAACATTGACCATTGAGTTTAACATTTGGAATTCACTGGTGATCTTGACAAGAGGGGATTACAAGGAAAATGAGGGAATTGAAGATAAATTCTACAAACAACTCTGTAGAAGTCTATAATAAGAAAATATGAAATAAAAGAAGCAGAAGCAGGATGTGTCACGAAAAGACAGATTTTTAATGAGAGGTGCCATTATAGTCAGTCTGTTTGCTGATGGGAACCGTTCAGAGAAACAGAAAACTTAATCCAGGACAAAGAAGAGACTTGCTAGAATATCACTGAATAAACAAGAATTGAGTAGATCTAGCAGAGCTGACTCATTGGAAAAGACTCTGATGCTGGGAGGGATTGGGGGCAGGAAGAGAAGGGGACGACAGAGGATGAGATGGCTGGATGGTATCACTGACTCGATGGACTTGAGTCTGAGTGACCTCCGGGAGTTTGTGATGGACAGGGAGGCCTGGTATGCTGTGATTCATGGGGTCACAAAGAATTGGACACGACTGAGTGACTGAACTGAACTGAACTGAACTGAGCACACAAGAAGTGTACACAAGCCAAATAATTCACTCACAGTAACAGAACTGAGATCATATGAAGAAAGGTTGGCATGGTGGATTAATGGGTATGGAAATCAGCCTTCAAGATGACCCCAAGAGAATCACATCTCTTGATATTCCCACCCCTGTGTACTTCTCGCTCAAACTATCACAGTGTTGAGGTGTGAGACTTAGCAAACACAGAAGTGAAGATGTGTAACTTCTGGAAAAAGACTCTGCACTTTATCTTGGGCGCACGTTCTTTTCTGAATCACTCATTCTGAGAAAAGACAGCAGCCTCCATACGAGCAGCCCCTTGGAGAGGCCCACAGAGGGAACTGAGGGCTCATTTGAGTACAGCCAAGTGAGAGAGCTTAGATTCAGCAAGCCAAGTCTTCAGAGGTTGCCAAACCAAATAAAAGCTGGACTACAACCTCAGGAGAGACACTGGGGCTAAACTACCCAACTGGATTCTAGACCAAGACAACAAATTTAAGTTCTTTCAAAGTATTCAATTTTGAGATAATATGTACAACACAAACATTTTGAATTTTAATATCATTCACATCATACTTTCACACAGAATAGTTCTCCTGTATATTTGGCAAAAGTTAAAACACACCAAAAAACCAAAACTTCTAAAAACAGGAGTTGCCTGGCAGTCCAGTGGTTAAGACTCAGCCCTCTCACTTCCAGGATCCTGTGTTCGATCCCTGGTTGGGGAACTAAGATCCTATGAAGTCACATGGTGTGACCAAAACAAAACATGGCAACACTGATATGCTGTGAAGTTCAAAACTGTACCAGCATTATATAACTATACAACAGAGCCGTAGGCACAAGATCTTGCTTACTGGCATGAAATGAACTCAGATGCTCCCCGGCCTCCATCCGGTGGAGTTCAACTACTTAATGAAATAAAGCCCTTAAGGGTACAGAAATGAGTAAGATATCCCATGTAAACATGTTAAACCACATGACATTTTCTCTGAACAAACCACTTTATTCTTTTATTTATTTGGCCATGCTGCTTGGCTTGTGGGATCCCATTTCCCTGACCAGAGATGGAACCCAGACCACTTCAGTGAAAGCCCAGAATCCTAACCACCAGGCCACCATGCAACACCCACACCTTCATTACTTTGATTTTATAGCTAAAACCTTAGGATATGTGCATTGCCCCATTTTGGCCTCACCAAGTTGTAGGAGTCATCTGTACACACCTTAAACCCATGGTGCTCTTACTTTATTTCTTTCAAGAAGGCAGGGGAAAGCAAGCCACTAGCCCCATTGCCTGTTTCTAAGGTTGCAACTCGGAGAGCTTCAGAGTGACTTGAAACCATGACTTCCCTGAAGTTATCACCTGCATTCAGGGTCAGCTAATCCCCAATCAGGAGAAATCTCTCTCAACTACAACGTGTCAGCCCATGAATGAAAGGAGAAAAACAGAAGGCAAGAAAGACACAACTTTACTCCTTATTGTAAAGATGTCTGTCACCTTACCTCAGGAGCACACTGAAAACCTGAGCGCTTGACACTTCCCAGGCAGGAGAAGGTCACATCCTGGGGTCAAGGTGAGTCACGTGTTCCGGGAATATTCTATCCCCCAGGACCTACCCTACGGGCTGCTGACCAGGCGTCTCACACTCAGCCAGAGCCAAGCGATTGAATTCCTGTTGCCTTCTCTCAGTAACAAACAAACAAACAAATACCTCATTTGCCAACTATCTGAACCAAAGGCCTGAATCTTGGGGCCCCCAGGGACAGGGGCACCCTGGAGTCTGAGGACCGCATAGGAAACAGGAAAATGATCAAGCCACTGCGGCAGTGAAGAGGCCACTAGATCGACGTTTTTATGCTGCGCACGCCTGACTATGCCTGGGTTCAGGACTGGGTCGGGCGGAGCCACAAACCCACGGTGAAGATTTGTGTGTGTGTGTGTGTGTTTAAACACGTTATGTTCCACAGAAGACCTTGGTGGGGGCCAGGGGCCTGACAGGCCCTTCCACTTAGCTGGCTCCTCCCACCACCGGGGGCGGAAGGCCGCCAGAGAGCAGCAACGTCAGCACAGACTAGACTGGAGATGGCGAAAGGGGACTCGGGGGCCTGTGGGCCCAGCCGCACGCTTTGTCCTGAGGGCCCACCGGCCCTCACAGGCCGCCCCGCCGAGCAAGGCTCCGCGTGCGTGGGGCACCGAGAAAACCTCCCCTAGGCCCTCAGGCACCCGTTTGGTGGCACCACGCCCCTGGCTTTGGCGGTCTCATTTGGCAACGGTGCCAGAACTGCCTGTGCTCACCTGCCACTAGGTAGTTCCGGGGTTATGCCTGAGGCAACGAGGCCTCCTCAGGCCTGGGGCACCACTGCAGCTGCCCCTACAGGCCCTCCCACTGCCACCGATGATTGGCTGCCTGGTATCCCCGCCTGCAATCTGATTGACCACGAGGCTGAGTTGGGCACATGCCCGCTCTCTGCACATGTGAAGGCAACTGCTGGGGGCGCAGTCAGGCTGAACCTGAATCTCAAGGATCTTGGGTCTATCAAGATTGCACAGCTCACTAAGGGGAAAACACAAACACAAACACAAAACAGTTGCACAGTCGCCAGGGCACAGGGCTGAGAACAGCACACACACACACACACACACACACACACACACACACCCACACACACACACACAAACTGGTTGCACAGTCGCCAGGGCACAGGGCTGAGAACAGCACACACACACACACACACACACACACACACAATGGTTGCACAGTCGGCAGGCACAGGGCTGAGAAAGGCACACACACAAAATGAAAATGGAGAGATCACAACAGACAACACAGAAATGCAAAGGATTATAAGAGACTACTATCAACAATTATATGCCAATAAAATGGACAACGTGGAAGAAATGGACAAATTCTTAGAAAAGTACAACTTTCCAAAACTGGAACAGGAAGAATTAGAAAATCTTAACAGACCCATCACAAGCACACAAATTGAAACTGTAATCAAAAATCTTCCAGCAAACAAAAGCCCAGGTCCAGACAGCTTCACAGCTGAATTCTACCAAAAATTTAGAGAAGAGCTAACACCTATCCTGCTCGAACTCTTCCAGAAAATTGCAGAGGAAGGTAAACATCCAAACTCATTCTATGAGGCCACCATCACCCTAATACCAAAACCTGACAAAGATCCCACAAAAAAAGAAAACTACAGGCCAATATCACTGATGAACATAGATGCAAAAATCCTTAACAAAATTCTAGCAATCAGAATCCAACAACACATTAAAAAGACCATACACCAGGACCAAGTGGGCTTTATCCCAGGGGTGCAAGGATTCTTCAATATCTGCAAATCAATCAAGGTTATACACCACATTAACAAATTGAAAAACAAAAACCATATGATTATCTCAATAGATGCTGAGAAAGCCTTTGACAAAATTCAACATCCATTTATGATAAAAACTCTCCAGAAAGCAGGAATAGAAGGAACATACCTCAACATAATAAAAGCTATATATGACAAACCCACAGCAAACATTATCCTCAATGGTGAAAAATTGAAAGCATTTCCTCTAAAGTCAGGAACAAGACAAGAGTGCCCACTTTCACCATTACTATTCAACATAGTTTTGGAAGTTTTGGCCACAGCAATCAGAGCAGAAAAAGAAATAAAAGGAATCCAAATTGGAAAAGAAGAAGTAAAACTCTCACTGTTTGCAGATGACATGATCCTTTACATAGAAAACCCTAAAGACTCCACCAGAAAATTACTAGAACTAATCAATGATTATAGTAAAGTTGCAGGATATAAAATCAACACACAGAAATCCCTTGCATTCCTATACACTAATACTGAGAAAACTGAAAGAGAAATTAAGGAAACAATTCCAGTCACCATTGCAACGGAAAGAATGAAATACTTAGGAATTTATCTACCTAAAGAAACTAAAGACCTATATATAGAACACTATAAAACACTGGTGAAAGAAAGCAAAGGGGACACTAATAGATGGGGAAATATACCATGTTCATGGATTGGAAGAATCAATATAGTGAAAATAAGTATACTACCCAAAGCAATTCATAGATTCAATGCAATCCCTAAGAAGCTACCAATGGTATTCTTCACAGAGCTAGAACAAATAATTTCACAATTTGTATGGAAACACAAAAAACCTCGAATAGCCCAAGCTATCTTGAGAAAGAAGAATGCAACTGGAGGAATCAACCTACCTGACTTCAGACTCTATTACAAAGCCACAGTTATCAAGACAGTATGGTACTGGCACAAATACAGAAATATTGATCAATGGAACAAAATAGAAAGCCCAGAGATAAATCCACGCCCATATGGACACCTCATCTTTGACAAAGGTGGCAAGAATATACAATGGATTAAAGACAATTTCTTTAACAAGTGGTGCTGGGAAAACTGGTCAACCACTTGTAAAAGAATGAAACTAGAACACTGTCTAACACCATACAGAAAAATAAACTCAAAATGGATTAAAGATCTCAACGTAAGACCAGAAACTATAAAACTCCTAGAGGAGAACATAGGCAAAACCCTCTCCGACATACATCACAGCAGGATCCTCTATGACCCACCTCCCAGAATATTGGAAATAAAAGCAAAAATAAACAAATGGGACCTAATTAAACTTAAAAGCTTCTGCACAACAAAGGAAACTATTAGCAAGGTGAAAGGCAGCCTTCAGAATGGGAGAAAATAATAGCAAATGAAGCAACGGACAAACAACTGATCTCAAAAATATACAAGCAACTCCTACAGCTCTATTCCAGAAAAATAAATGACCCAATCAAAAAATGGGCCAAAGAACTAAATAGACATTTCTCCAAAGAAGACATACAGATGGCTAACAAACACATGAAAAAATGCTCAACATCACTCGTTATCAGATAAATGCAAATCCAAACCACTATGAGGTACCATTTCACGCCAGTCAGAATGGCTGCGATCCAAAAGTCTACAAGCAATAAATGCTGGAGAGGGTGTGGAGAAAAGGGAACTCTCTTACACTGTTGGTGGGAATGCAAACTAGTACAGCCACTATGGAGAACAGTGTGGAGATTCCTTAAACAACTGGAAATAGAACTGCCTTATGATCCAGCAATCCCACTGCTGGGCATACACACTGAGGAAACCAGAATGGAAAGAGACACGTGTACCCCAATGTTCATCGCACCACTGTTTATAATAGCCAGGACATGGAAGCAACCTAGATGCCCATCAGCAGATGAATGGATAAGAAAGCTGTGGTACATATACACAATGGAGTATTACTCAGCCATTAAAAAGAATACATTTGAATCAGTTCCAATGAGATGGATAAAACTGGAATCTATTATACAGAGTGAAGTAAGCCAGAAAGAAAAACACCAATACCGTATACTAACGCATATATATGGAATTTAGAAAGATGGTGACAATAACCCTGTGTACGAGACAACAAAAGAGACACCAATGTATAGATCAGTCTTATGGACTCTGTGGGAGAGGGAGAGGGTGGGGAGATTTGGGAGAATAGCATTGAAACATGTGTAATATCACGTATGAAACGAGTCGCCAGTCCAGGTTCGATGCACGGTACTGGATGCTTGGGGCTGGTGCACTGGGACGACCCAGAGGGAGGGTAGGGGAGGGAGGAGGGAGGTGGGTTCAGGATGGGGAACGCGGGTATACCTGTGGCGGATTCATTTCGATATTTGGCAAAACTAATACAATATTGTAAAGTTTAAAAATAAAATAAAATTTAAAACAATAATAAAATAAAAAATACGGAATGGCTGTGGGAAAATATAATAATTGTGCCTTACATTATTAAGTTGGCTTTGCACTCTCAACATGAGTTGTCACCCTGGTGGCCCTGCTCCACCGAACAGATCAGGTTTGCCTGTCATTATATTTGAGGCTTGCTTGCTTTTCGTTTATTCAGACAACCTGAGTGGAATATCATGGCTTTTTAATTTTTCTTTCCAGTCTTACTGAGACATTAATAGAATTGACATATAGCCCTGTGTAAGTTTAAGGTGTTCAGCATCATGAATCCACTTACATCCATCCTGCAATGATAAGCACAGTAAGTCTAGTGAACATTTATCAATGGATAAATTGAATACAATTTTAAATAGAAAAAAGTATTTTCATTTTGATGAGAACTCTTAGGGTTTACTCTATTAACCTTTGAGGGGAGGGAGGGAAGTTTTTCAGTCGTGTTCGACTCTGTGCGACTCTGTGCGGAAGCCCACCAGGCTCGCCCTTCCCTGGGATTCTCCAGGCAAGAACACTGGAGTGGGTTGCCATTTCCTCCTCCAATGCATGAAAGTGAAAAGTGAAAGTGAAGTCGGTCAGTCGTGTTCGACTCTGTGCGACTCTGAGCGGAAGCCCACCAGGCTCGCCCTTCCCTGGGATTCTCCAGGCAAGAACTTTGGAGTGGGTTACCACTTCCTCCTCCAATGCATGAAAGTGAAAAGTGAAAGTGAAGTCGGTCAGTCGTGTCCGACTCTGGGCAACCTCATGGACTGCAGCCTACCAGGCTTCTCCGTCCATGGGATTTTTCAGGCAAGAGTACTGGAGTGGGGTGCCATCACCTTCTCCAGTATTAACCTTTATATCCAATATAAAACATTAGTTATACTTGTGTTGTATGTCACCTAACAAAACAGTGTTAGTTATGCCTGTGTTGTATGTCACCTGCCTCATACATACTGCTTACTAGAAGATGAACATGATTGTCTCACAAGGTGTCCCTTCCAGTCACCGAGAAGGATGCCAGCTAGCCACTTTGTAAATATTAGAAATATTCCCTCCCAAGCTGCCCGCACCCACTTCCTCTGAGCCTCTCTCATCTGTGTGTCCAGTCTCAGTGCTCCCTTCATGTGCCCTTGGAAATAGGAAGGAGGGACAGACACTGGCATCTTCCTTAAGCAAAAAGAAACAGTCAGACCCTGTGAAACTATTAGGTATTGTTTCCAGGGCTCCCAAGAGCTCTGGCACCACAGTCCTTTCTGTGTCATGATAGAACAAATAGCCCCAGGTCATTCACCTTAAAACCTACATAAATAAGCAATCGGCCAAGCAGAGGTATAGAACTGATATAGAATTTAAAGACTTAAGAGGCAATTTTCTGTAACAGGTTAACTGGGGGTATCCTCTACTGCACGTTAATGAAGTCTCCTTTATGTACAGTTGGGAAGGTCCACTGGAGTTGGAAATAGCAACCCACTCCAGTATTTTTGCCTAGAGAATCCCAAGGACAGAGGAGCCTGATGGGCTACAGTCTATGGGGTCACAAAAAGTCAGACATGTCTGAGCGACTAATACTTAATACTAGAAAGAAATTATATGAAAAGTGAAGTGCTAGAAAAGAAGTCATTTATTACAGTAGGACACTTGGAAGGTTCACAAGCCTTGTGTTGCCCTAAGTACTCAGTTACACTTTCACAATCAGAGGAAGAGGGGAGGGGGGAAAATATCTTCTTTTTCTTGAATAGACAGCATGTTTCCATTACCAGTGCCTCCCCCAGGTAGGGCAGGGAAGTTTATTTGTCCATTCTATATGGTCAGGCTAGGATATCGTAGTTCAGTTCAGTTCATTTCAGTTGCTCAGTAGTATCCAACTCTTTGCCATCCCATGGACTGCAGCACACTAGACTTCCCTGTAGTATTACTTGGGAAAAATATTTTCAGGTCTCAATTCAATGCAGGTCTTTCATTTTGAAAAGTCATCTTTCCAAAAGTGGTAGTGTTTTGTATGCACAGAGCCTGTTTTGGGGAGGCATTAAGTTGTTGATTTGGAGAAGGCAATGACACCCCATTCCAGCACTCTTGCCTGGAAAATCCCATGGATGGAGGAGCCTGGTGGGCTGCAGTCCATGGGGTCGTGAAGAGTCGGATATGACTGAGCGACTTCCCTTTCACTTTCCCGCATTGGAGAAGGAAATGGCAACCCCCTCCAATGTTCTTGCCTGGAGAATCCCAGGGACGTTGGAGCCTGGTGGGCTGCCGTCTATGGGGTCGCACAGAGCCGGACACGACTGAGCGACTTACCAGCAGCAGCAGTAAGTTGTTGATCACTGGGCAGATTGTAGGTCCTGTTTTCTGCTATTGTTTTATTGTTTGGGGGCACATTCTGGAAAGAAGTTGTCTTAGTGGCCAAAGACCATGTTTCTGGGGTTATTAACTCATGGAGCTCACTAGCCAGGATGTAAGTCTCTTGCCACCACAGTTTGATTATTTTGGGCCATGTCTCATGCTTCTGCTGCATGGTTTTGTTGCTAAGCAAGTTAGCTTGGTGAAACGAGATGCCAGTCCAGGTTCAATGCACGATATTGGACGCTTGGGGCTAGTGCACTGGGACGACCCAGAGGGATGGTATGGGGAGGGAGGAGGGAGGAGGGTTCAGGATGGGGCACACATGTATACCTGTGGTGGATTCATTTTGATATTTGGCAAAACTGATACAATTATGTAAAGTTTAAAAATTAAATAAAATTAAAAAAAAAAAAAAAGAAATCCAAGCTGGCTTTGATGCTAAGCATTTGTTTTGCTTTATGTGTCAAGCAAGCCTGCATGTTTCAGAATTTTCCCATTATTTTCTTGAGTGTCATTAGTCTTATTGTGGTCTCCCAAAACCCCATAAAGTTTCTTCTCTATCTACAGTTCCCTAATGAAGTTTCAAGCTAACTGTTTGAACATTCTGTTCTCTTATTCTGTCCCTACCACCTCGGGGCACTCCTAGGCCCCAAGTGCAGGCTGCAGTGCCCTCAGCGATCCTGACACCCCTCCAGAAAATGAGATGCAGCTCTGAGAGCCAGGAGTCTAGGCCCCTAGTTCTGCTGTCATTTTCTGCCTCCCCCTTGTTCTGGGCTATCCCCTGCCAAGTGCTGCAGTCCTACCTGCCTGGATAGGGCCCTCAACCTCCCTTCCCCCACCGACTCCATCCTACTGTTGCTTTGCCTCTAGAATCACCACCCTAGGGAGTAACTGGTTAGAGTTAGGGTGACCTAGACATCTGGCAAGTCTTCAATCAGGAGGAAGAAGGAGGGGGCCTCTTTTGTTTAGGTCTAGATGTCATTGAATCTGTCTAGCCAAGCACAGAAAGAGGCAAAGAGGTCTCATAGAGAGGGTAGACTATTCCAGTGTAAGCAGGGGTCTGACTCCAGAGTGGAGGGAGGACAGACATACTGGAACTCCAGGTGGGATCTCGGCTGCTGGAGGCTGGGTCCCCAAGGCTTCTCGTCAGTCTGGGGCCTCTGAGGATCATCCAGGCTGTGGTCTTCCTCCAGAAGCCAGGGAGGGTCATTTTCCAACATTTCTAGTGACTCTTTGGGTGCAGATTCATTCCAAAGGGCCCCAGGAAAGCCCTGGGGAGCAGATGCTTTGCAGTCACAGAAGGAATTCTGCCACTAGAGAGGGAATGAGCTCTTCCCATGACGAAATGAGCTCAGTGGCTGCACCAGCCTGTGCAACACAAAAACAGGTAGATATGTCCCCCAGGTTGACTACGCCTGGGTCCTGGGAGTTGTCCTGGCCAAACCTGACACTGGGCAGGAAGAACACGTCTTCATGCAGATGAGCCCCTAGTGCTTCGGTGTTCAGTGAGTCCCCTGCACAAACAGACTCTGTGGAGCTGGGGGTGGATAGAGGCCTGTCCCCTGCCTCACTAGAAAAAACTTTTTACTGATACTCCTTGATTTTAGATCATTTGAAGACAGTGGTCCCTCCTGCATCCTTAGATCTCCTGGATGCTGAGTTCCCATGGAAACATCCCAAGCTTAGACTTCTGCTTTTTCCTGTTTCCCTGAGTCCCTGTGAAGTCAGCTAGCTCTTCCTAATGTTCACTGGGGCACATTCG
The DNA here is from genome assembly GCF_002263795.3 of Bos taurus. NCBI lineage: Eukaryota > Metazoa > Chordata > Mammalia > Artiodactyla > Bovidae > Bos > Bos taurus. Next base: position 21,094,368 of record NC_082638.1, read on the forward strand.
TCCATCTTCCCCCAAGTAGGCCTTCCAGTTCCTCCTTCGTGGAGCATGGCAGAGCCCTGCCTTGGCTTTCTCACACTCACCAGGCTGGAAAGGAAACCAGGGGTGAATTTCGACTTCTCTCTGAAAGTTATTTGAAGTACTGGTGGAAAGTGCCAGCATCCTCATGGTTGTTACTTAATCAGGGACTGGATGATTCTCTTCGTTGCTAATCTTGAGCTTCTGCAGCTGTTTGGCCAAGGTGATTGCCGGAAGTCAAAGTGCCCTTAAGGCACATTCCAGCTTAACCCTATTTTAGGGGTTTTAACTCTATTTAAGGGACACCCACATCTCTGGCTGCTGATGGGGATGGTGGGAATTTGGTGAATGCCATATCCAGGAAGTTAACAAACTGTAGAGTAGCTTTCAGGGAAGGCCTCCTTCTTGCCTTCCATATAGAATTGTTGGGGCATCACAATGCCAGGCGTGGAGAGGTTCCATCTGTCTGTGTTCTGAGACCTCAACAGAACCAGTGTGTCAGCCGGCCCAGAAGGGGCTTCAACCCAGACCCTTTGATGCAGGATTTGCACCTCCCCAGGGAGAAAGTCCGTGTGGCTACCTGTTCTTAATGCAGAGCAAAGGAAAAACTGAATTGTATTTGTGGGCTTAAAGTTGAGCTCCCATCAGAATCTCTGTAAGTGAGAGCCTTAAGGGAGGGAGAGGGGTTGGGGTTGGGCGGGAGGGCGGTTTCAAAGGCGCTTTGGATTTCTTGTTCACTGGCACTGAGGGAAGGTCAGGTTACCCAGCTACATTGGGAAGGAGCCTTTGAAGGTCATGTTGAGGGTACAGGTCGCTGGACAGAGCCCAGGCTGGGATGTGCAGAGGACCCCTGAGCCTCCGGTTTACAGCCATTTGCTGACACAGATTTATGTCCTTGGCCCACGTTTATTTCCCTTCAGGAGAGCCCACGACCCTAAGCCATAAGTGGCTTTCAGGCAAAACAATGCCTGTCCAAGGTTTGGCCAGCCAAAACAGTTCCATCCTCTCCTAAAACACATTCGTAAATGTAATAGCCTAGCTTCACAAAGGAAATGCCCTTTTGCCTCCAGGGAGGAAGGAAGTCTGGATCTTGGGTTTGTCTTGGGTTTAAGGGATCCACTGGTCCCTTTTTAGCCACTCCCTCTTCTGACAATTTCACAAGCCTAGGCTAAGATAAGTCTTTGAATTCCTCCAAACAAAGCACACTTTCTTGGGTACTTTCATGGTTTTGTTACAAATGTCTGGTCCCTCTGTTCTCCTGGCCAGCTCCTAGGTGTATTTTGATCTGACCAGTTCCAGGGAATTCTTCACTCTCAAAATCTGGAGGACCCATCATCCCTCCATTACACCTCTGTTCCTCTGTGAACGGGAACATGTTTCACTGTCTGACAGTGTAGAAGTGACAGTGTGATACTCAGGAATCTTACTTTGTTTCTTTGTTTTCTGGGGTGACATCACCATCCACACAAAGCTGTCTGAATGTGAACATTTGGTTGATTTTGATGTGGCCCAAACTCCCCCAACGAATGTACCTTCAGGTTAGTTTTCTTCTTTTATATTTTTAAATATTTTGGTAACCTATTGTGAACAGACAGGATCCCATCAGTTGTATGTAGTGAGAAAGTAAAAAAACAAAAACCACTCAGCCTTAGCTGGATGGAAATCTAGTAGTAAGATAGCACTTTATCTGGAAATGGAAATTTCAGCCAGAATCGGAAAACTGTGTCCTGGAAGGAGAAGAGGGTCTGAGGACTGAGCACACTGCTCCACGCTGGAGCATTGGGCTCTGACAGATGTACCTGCTGGGGTCTTCATGGGACAGTCCATGCAGGCCACGATCCTGTGGAGAATTTTCTTTGCCTTCCCATTCACGTTGGCAATTGTATACTTTGCTTTTCCTTCTACATGCAGTTTTACCTTTATCCCAGACAGTTTGGTTGCTTCTCTGATTTTCTCCACTTGTACAGATCATTACAACATTTCCTAACTAGATAAAATTTGACAGGGTAGGGGCAGTGAGGGATGGGTTAGGGTGGGGTGAGATTTAGGGGATGGGGCCACACAGAACAGCATCTGGTGTCATAGATCCCTGATGGGGATAGAACTCATGCCCCTGCTGTGAAAGAATACAGTCCTCCACACTGAAATTCAGGGAAGTTCCTGGAATTGATTTAATGAAAGACATCTAATTAAGAGGAATTTTTGGGTGACATTTTACATTTTAGTTTGAGACCAGTGATTATAGTTCATATTATTTTACAGTTTTGTGATTTGACTAGCCTAAAGGATTTTGGGGGTTTCTTTTTGTATTAAAAGCTAAAGACTTTTTTAATCCCATGGGATACAAAAAAAAAAAAAAATCTGTAGAATATTTGAAAGAGTGGAGGTTTTGTTCTGAATGCGAGTGCTTTGGTCCACTGAACCAAATGGTAATAACATTTGTAGAAGAGACACCCAGTGAAAGTGACTTTTTTATGTAGTGACCTAACAGCACTCATTGTGTGAGTTATTGGTTGGAGTTTAGAGACAGGCTGTGTTGGGCTAAACTCCTGATTCCTGTTTTCAGCCCTTGAGTAATAATCAGAAGCTTTCTCTGAAGAGAGTGGGGTCAGCTGTCAGACTCCTAGGTATCTACCGGCCAGTAGGGCTGGGATTAAATGCAGCAGCCAGGAGATACGGGATGGAGCAAGAGGTCACCTTGTCCCTGTGTTGCTGCCTGGAGAGATGCTTGTCCATGTGCTGGTGGGACAAAAGCTGTGACTTTGTGGCCAGAGGATGTCTCTGACCCTGCCTTGGTTCCCTGAGGGTGGAGGGACAGCAGGGTCTCCCCGGTTCCTTGACCAGAGAAGGAAACGCCACCCCCCACTCCCATGCCCTTGCTCTCTGACGTCCTCCCAGGACTCATTCCAGAGGAGGTTCTTCAGGATGAACGTCCAGGCCCCACCCCGACTCCTGGAGCTGGGCGCACAGTGCCTGCTGCGCAATGAGGCCTTGGCCATCATGGCTCTGGAGGAGCTGCCCATCGAGCTCTTTCCACCACTGTTTATGGAGGCCTTTGCTGGAAGGCACACAGAGGCCCTGAAGGCGATGGTGCAGGCCTGGCCCTTCCCCTGCCTCCCACTGGGGGCCCTGATGCAAGACCACCAGCCTCATCTGGACACCTTCCAGGCAGCACTCGATGGTCTGGATGTCCTGCTTGCTCAGGAGGTCCGCCCCAGGTAAGGTCAACCTGGCAGACTGGTGAGGCCTGGGGGTGTAAGCAAGGTGCAGACAGGGCAGGTGGATGAGGACTCATATGGAAACAAGCAATTGGATGTATAGGACTGGTTGAGGGGGAGAGGGCAGAAAAAGCATGTGGGCCACCCCCCATTATCCCTTAAAGTGGGAACCAAGGGGGACCTAGAAGCCAGAGGAGCTGTGGTACGTGGAGTGCAGAGAACTCATGGGGTCCTGGTGCCCATTGGCCTCTGCATGGCTCAGCCTTTCCCCTGCGGCCTCACAGGCGGTGGAAGCTGCAGGTGCTGGACTTGCGCCGGAAAACCCACCAGGACTTCTGGACCCTGTGGTCCGGGATGAAGGTCAGTGTTTGCTCACTGCTGGAGCCTGAGCCAGCCCAACCAATGCAGAAGAGGTGCAGGGTGGAGGCGCAGGCGGGGCTGAAGCCAGAGCAGGCCCCTGTGGAGGTGCTGGTCGACCTGTGCATCAAGGAGGACACTCTGGATGAGACCCTCAGCTACCTGCTGAAGAAGGCCAAGAAGAGGGGGAAGCTGCTGCACATCCGCTGCCAGAAGCTGAGGATCTTCACCATGCCCATGAAGAGCATCAGGAAGATCCTGAAGGTGGTGCAGCTGGACTCCATTCAGGACCTGGAGGTCAACTGCATCTGGAAGCTGGCCACGCTGAGCAGGTTCCTGCCGCACCTGGGCCGGATGGGCAACCTGCGCCGGCTGCTGCTGTCTCGCATCCACATATTGCCACATACCACCCCGGACCAGGAGAACTGCGTCAACCAGCTCAGTGCACAGTTCCTGAACCTGCCCCACCTGCAGGAGCTCTACCTGGACTCCATCTCCTTCCTCGAGGGCCGCCTGCACCAGGTGCTCAGGTGAGGTGTGGCGCCAGCTCTGCAGCAAAACCTGGCCTCTTTCATTTCTTTACCATCGGGGTGTCTATTTGTGCCTGCTGGGGACATGGCCAGTGTGCACAGGCCACTTGGAAGTCCTCACGGTATGGCCGCTCTGTCCCCGGGCTTCTTGTCAGGTCACCTCCCTGGTTAGGGTCAGAGGCGTGGCCTAGGTTAGATGCTGCCAAATGGGACTTGTGCTGGGAGTCCGCATAGTGGGGGTCAGGTGTGATGCCCTTGGGAATTCTTTCCGAGAGAGTGATGTCTTAGCTGAGACGATGACAGAGAATGACAAAGAATTGTAGGTGATGATGGATGAATTGTAGGTGATGATGGATGGTTTGTGACCCCCGGATATCTGGGGGATATGCACCCAGGGATCGTCTGTAACTGCTGGGACCCACCAGCCCATGTCTACTGCATCCAGCCTGCTGTTGAATTCAACTAGCCGTGTCCTGTACAAACATCTTAATTCCTGTGAACAAAATACTAGTAAGCTGAAATAGGCAAATAATCTTTGTTTACAGTTTGTTTCCCACATTAAAAATAGTTCATCATTTTGTGCAGGGGGAGGTCATAACCATATGAGCATGACCTTCCCCCTGGAAGAACCCCTGCCTTCCTGTCAAGGAGGTGAGAGGCCAGCTCCAAGCCAGTGAGATCCCCTGTGTTCCTGTGAAAGGGGCCTCTCCTCCCCATATCCCTCTGCCCCTGACACTGACTGCTCTGTCTTTCCCCAGGTGCCTGAACACCCCTCTGGAGACCCTGTCGATCACCAATTGCCTGATTTCGGAGTCAGACCTGACATACCTGTCGCAGTGCCCGAGCGTCAGCCTGCTGAAGGACCTTGGCCTCAGCGGGGTCAACCTGACCAGCCTCAACTTGGAGTCCCTGCAGGTCCTGATTGAGAGGACCTCAGCCACCCTGCAGGAACTGGACCTGGATGAGTGCGGCATCATGGACTCTCAGTTCAGTGCCCTCTTACCCTCCCTGAGCGGCTGCTCCCAGCTCACCACCTTCAGCTTCTGTGGCAACCCTATCTCTATGGCTGTGCTGGAGAGCCTGCTGCACCACACCATGGGGCTGAGTAAGCTGAGCCACGTGCTGTACCCTGCACCCCTGGAGAGCTATGAGGATGTGCATGGCACCCTGCACCTGGGCCTTCTGGCTCAGCTGCATGCCCGGCTCAAGCAGCTTCTGTGCAAGTCTGGGCGGTCCAGCATGTTCTGGGTCAGCGCCAGCCCCTGTCCACACTGCGGTGACCAGATCCTCTATGACACCGAGCCCATCCTGTGCCCCTGCTACTTGCCCGACTAGCCCAGCTCATGAGTGGCAGGCTGAGAATGAACACAACAGTTTCAGACAATTTTTCAGTGTAAGCAGGAGAAAGTGATTTAGAGTGGGCAGTAGGGGAGGGCTTGGTGGGATTTTTGGAGAGATATGTTCCTACACAGTTAGAAATGTGAATCTGATTTTTGGAGGGGGAATTTTGGGCTTGGTAGGGTGATGGGGTCATTACCCCTCTGTTGGATTGTTACAAAGAAATAAAGGGAACTTCAATGTCAATCATTTGGTGTCCTCTGTGACCTGTGACCATGATTCTCCCCTTTAAATTCATGACTCTCCTGTTAGTGGTTCTATAAAACGGCCTGAGCATGAGTGGGGCCTAGATGCTCTCTGATAGGCCAGGATCAGCTAAAGGAGTTCAGGGCACCATCTTTCCACTCCCTGTGGTTCTCATTTCCAGGGCATCCACCTCCTCACTTATTTCTGAGGCTGTTCAATCTGTCATCATATACAAGGTGCATCCTCAGGGCCTGGACTGAACTAAGTGTCCAGGAGTGAGCACCGCTGGTGGGAATCTTCTTCCAAGGAACCCCTACTACTAACCCCACCCAGCCACTGGGGTTTTCCTCAGTGGATCCAGCAGATGCAAAACCTCCATCTCGGGCCATGGGCAGTGCCAAGATGGGTTCACTGTACAACGTCAGGCCCGGAGTCCTGGGGCATATTCACCAGCAGACCATCTGGAGCCCTTGGGACACACCAGCCCGTGCCCACCTTCCCACTGCTCAGCTGGATCTGATTCTTTGGGAATCAATGGACTGTAGCCTCCCAGCGTTCTCTGCCCATGGAATTCTACAGGTGGGAATACTGCAGTGGGTAGTCATTCTCTTTTCCAGGAGATCGTCCTAACCCAGGCAGATTTTTTACCATCTGAGCTGCCAGGGAAGCCTCCAGTTTCTAAGAGAAAACCCAACATCCTTGAATCCATTGTCTAAGTGTGCTTTTATGCCACTAATATTACCACAGGTTTTATTTTGTTTTTATATTAATAAAAACTTTCACACACAATTATTTGTTCAAAGGCTGATGGAAATCCATTCCCAATTGTCAAAAAAAGTCACTTCTGAGTTGAGTATTTCAGTGTTGATTCATCTGTACCTTTTTTTTTAAAAATCTTAATCCTTACGTTTTTACCTTAAGCCACATGGTAAAGATAAAATTTCCTCCAAATCCTGGTTATCTGCCAATTTGACAGCATTAAGGCTTTTAACAAATTCTCTTTACCCATCAGACCTCTTTGCTTAGACCTAGTCCTCTGAGATTCAGAGATATTTAGTAACTAAAACAAAATAATGATAATCAGATCAGCCCTTCAGAGTGGAGGGCTCCAACTACACCACTTTTTCTGGCCAGTGGAGCTGAAACCAGCATGGACCAGCCAAAGTTTAATCTAGGAATGTCCTAGAAATTAGTATCATTTTGATTTGAGCTTTCCTGGTAGCTCAGATGGTAAAGAACCCACCAGCAATGCAGTAGACTCAGGCTTAGTCCCTGAATCGGGAAGATCCTCTGGAGAAGGGAGTGGTTACCCACTCCAGTATTCTTTACTGGATAATTCCATAGAGGAGCCTATGGAATTGTTGGGCTACAGTACATGGAGTCACAAAGAATCAGACAGGACTGACTAACACTTTCACTTTACCTTTAATAATGTGGGTAAGCAGGTGGTGCAAGTTGTCATTGAGTTTTGCAATGTGTCATGGTCCATTAAGGTTCAGTCCCTCTCTGTACCACCCTTGCATTTAACCTGTGAAACCATCCTTTTACGATTTCTTACTAAGCGAATTAGAACTGAGAGCAGAAGTAGCAAGAAGCCAGACGCTCTGGACTGATGAGGTGAGGATCAAGGAGGAGAGTGAAATAGCCGGCTTAAACCAAGTATTAAAAAAAACTAAGTTTGTGGCATCTGGTCCCTTACTCCATGGCAAATAAAAGGGGAAAAGGTGGAAGTACTGACAGATTTCCTCTTCCTGGCCTGTGCAATCACTGCAATGGTGATTGAAACCATGAAATCAAAAGACAGTTGCTTCTTGTCAGGAAAGCTGTGAAAAACTTAGTGTGTGGAAAAGCAGAGACATTACTCTGCTGACAAAGGTCTCTATAGTCAAGGCTATGGTCTTCCTAGTGGTCATGTACGATTGTGAGAGATGGACCACAAAGAAGGCAGAGTGCCACAGATTTTTGCCTTCGAGTTGTGGTGCTGGTGAAGACTCCTGAGTGTCCCTTGGACAAGAAGGAGATCAAACCAGTCAATCTTAAGGGAAATCAACCCTGAATACTTGTTAGAAGGAATGATGCTGAAGCTGAAGGTCCACTATATTGATCATCTGATGGCAACAGCTGACTCACTGGGAAAGTCTCTGATTCTGGGCAAGATTGAGGGCAGAAGGAGAAGAGGGTGATAGAGAATGAGATGGATGGATGGCATCACCAATGCAATAGACATGAACTTGGGCAAACTTCAGGAGATGGTAATGGACAGCAAGACCTGGCATGTTGCAGTTCATGGGGTTTCAGATACAACTGGGCAAATGAACAACAACAATCTCTTGATATAAAGATGTCCCAGGGAGAGTAGAAGAGGAAAAGGTTTGTGAGAACAATGGAAATGCCTGGCTCTCCCCTAGAGATGGATAAAATCGGAACAGGCTGGCCACCTGGATTAGTGCCCTCTTGAAAGGTGTGCTTTCTGGCCACCTTGTAGAGTCCACTTCTCATACAGCCCTTATCTGTAGGGCTGATCTCCTACTGGGTACCAGGTGCTCAGTTGGTGTGAGGTGCCCAGCCCTGTTGGTGGACACTCAGGCTGATCACATGTCTCTCCATGGTCACAAGCCTCGGGGAGCTTCCTCCCTGACCACAGCAATGGACCTGCACTGGAGTTGACCCTGCAGTTGTCCATGGAAGGAAAAGTGGGAATAGGTCATGTCTGTCTTTCTTTTTTTGTTTTGTTTGTTGGCCAGCCTATGAAGCTTGCAGCTTCTAACCCCAACTAAGGATAGAATCTATGCACTCATCAGTGAAAGTACAGAGTCCTCACCATTGCAGAACTACCAGAGAGTTCCTAGTAGGTCATTTCTTGAGCCTGACAGATGGCCCAGAAATCTGATGTTGGCTTCTGAAAGGCAGCTTCTATGCGTCAGGCTTTGATGAAGTCACCAAACATTCCTCTCTCCCTGAACTCTGGGAGCCCTGTGATCATGGCCCATATCATAGAAACTTCTGGAGGTAGAGGGAAATGAAGGATGACATACCCCCTCCACTCATATTCCTCTTCTGGCTACAGACTCAAATGCCTTTCAATAAATTCACCTGCTCTCAACCCATCTACAGAAATCATGCTGTCCTCATTCCTGGAAACCTTACCTGCAGAAGAGATTGAACTCATGTCCTCTGCTTTTTCCTAACCTAACGTATGAAGGCTTTTTGGTACATCTGGTGATAAGCTTCATTGTATTCTGCTTGACAGCTCTGGGGTTTTATTCCTTTTTTTTTTTTTTTTTCATTAAAAGACATACTCCCTTTCACATCCAGGATGGTTTGAGCACAGGCCTCACTCTGTTTTCAAGGTTCTGTCCCTCACAGTCTAGAAGAGAAGTAAAAGATGTTGGGGCCAGAAAGAGAGTTGGGTGGAGACCTTTAGCAGCAATGGTCTGCAAGAAGTGTTTCACAGGAGCAGGCTTCCTCCTGGAAAATCTGGGTGGGTGGGCATTTGTTGATGGGTGGGAGTCACGTGGGAGCTGAGTCATCACCTGTGTACATCCTGCCTGTCCTTGAGGTGAGCCCTTTCTAGGGACTCCCGATCTAAAGAATGTGTTAGGGTACTAAGGTCGCCACCAGAAATACCTCAGATTTAAACAACAGAAAACTGTTTTCTCCCAGTTTTGGAGGCCCGAAGCCCAGAATCAAGGTGTTGACAGTGTGGTGTCTCTGGAGGTCTCTTTCCTTGATGCATAGACAGCTGCATTCTTGTGTTCTCCTGTCCCTTTATGTCCAAGCATCCTTGATGTCTTTTGTGTCCTAATTTCCTCTTTTTTTTTTTTTTTTTTTTTTTGTTTTGTTGCTAGCTGTGATGCTTCCCTTCTGGGTCTTAGTTTCCAGACCACGATTTGACTTTGGGCCCTTGACAGTGAAAGTTCTGAGCCCTAACCACTGGCCTGCTAGGGAATTCCCCTCTCTCTTTTTATATGGAGAACCATCAGATTGGACTAGGGCCCACCCTAGCGACCTTGTTTTAACTTAATCACCTTGTTAAAGGTATTATTTCCAAATATGGTTACATTCCAAAGTGTTGGGTGCTAGGACTTCTACAGATATATTTTTAATTAATTAATTAATTTGACTGCACCAGGTCTTAGTTGTTTCACATGGGGGCTTTGGTCTTCCTGGCAGCATGTGGGATCTAGTCCCCGGACCAGGGACTGGAGCCCAGCCCCTTGCACTGGAAGTGCAGATTCTTAGCCACTGGACCACTGTGAAAGTCCCCTCAACATATGGAATTTTCAGGACACAGTAAAGCCCAAAACAGGGTTGATGGTGGGGTGATTTGCCTGGCTGCACATTTGCAATATACCTGCTCCTTAGAAATGTCTGAGACCTTTAATAACATTGACTCCCTGGTCCAATTCTTGGAGATACTGATTCTGTGGGTATGGAGTAAGATTGGCAGAGTCAACCAGAACATCAGTACTTTTCAAAAGCTCTCTAATACTCACTGTTTAATATGACACCTTATGCAGCCTGGGCAACACCTGGAGCTTGTGAGAAACTCAGACCTACAACTGTTGGACAAGAATGTGTTTTTGGACAAAACACATAGCAATTCCTTAGATTCACTGAGGGTTAAGAATCACAGCCCAGGAGATTTGAAAGTGTGGCCCAAATTGAGAAGTTTGGACCCAGATCGCTTGGCTTTGCTTATACCCTAACTTCTTTCAATATGAAGGACATCTAGACGCTCTCAGAGAATGTGTGGGAGTCCTAGAATCTCTGAAGGGTGGTGGGGAGAATGAAGCTCCCAGCTCAAGCAACAACATGTGATTGGTGTATTGAATTACCAATAACCTGCTCCTCCCAAGGCAGGTGGTCAATGTGTCCAATGATGAAAAAATGAATTCTTGACCCTCCACCCTCAGGGTTTCCTGAAGGAGTAGATTCTTGGGTATTTTAAACATGTTTTTTATTGTTGTTCTCCCCTTGTAGCTCAACTGGTAAAGAATCTGCCTGCAATATGGGAGACCTGGCTTTACCCAGGGTTGGGAAGATCCCCTGGAGAAGGAAAATGTTACCCACTGCAGTATTCTAGCCTGGAGGATTCCATGGACTGTATTGTCCGTGGAGTCATGAAGGGTCAGACACCACTGAGCGACTTTCACTTTCATTGTTGTGGTTTCATTGCTAAGTTGTGTCTGACTCTTTTGTGACCCCATAGACAGTAGCCTGCCAGGCTCCTCTGTCCATGGGATTTCCCAGGCAAGAATACTGGAGTGGGTTGCCATTTCTTCCTCCAGGGGATCTTTGCAACTCAGAGATTGAACCCAGGTCTCCTGCATTAACAGGTGGATTCTATACCTCTGCGACACCAGAGATCAATCTTTCCCAAAGTATTGGAGGATTTTACACCCTGGGATTCACTTCACTACAGAATCAAGTGCGGCAAACACTGAACTTTCAGATTCCCAGGCCCTCTCCTCTGGCAATCTGAGTTTCTGAGATGTGATATGCAGCCCTGGAATCTCTATGTTTAACAATGTCCCAGGTGATTCTGAAATTTGAGCAATTTCTAGAAGCATATGAAAATGAACGTGTTAGTTGGCCAGTTGTGTTCGGCTCTTTGCAAACCCATGGATAATAGCTCTACAGGCTCCTCTGTACATGGAATTCTCCAGGCAAGAATACTGGAGTGGCTAGCCTTTCCCTTCTCCAGGATGTCTTCCTGACCCAGGGATCAAACCTTGGTCTCCTGTACTGCAAGCAGATTTTTTACTGTCTGAGCCATCAGGGAAGCCTAGAAGCATAAATAAGTAGTCAAAATTTTCCTTTCTTTCCCTTACGTTTTTGCAAACATTTTATAATTGACACCCAAAATGTTTTTGTTGTAAGTGTAAACACTGCAAAGGATGCAGCTTTTGCATACAATAAGAATAAACCCTTTAAGTAAATAAAACTAGGAATTCTCTGGGAAACCAGTGCTTGGTGCTCAATGCTTTCACTCTGGTGACATGGGTCAGTCCCTGGACAGGAAACTAAGATCCTGAAGGAAGTCTCGTGGTGCTTCCATAAATAAATAAAACTGTTAATATCATGCTTTCAAATATATCCAGAAGAATGTAAATAACATAGAGTTTTTTCAAATATTTATTTTTATTTACTTATTTGGGTGCCTTGGGTATTAGTTGTGGCATGCAGCATCCTTTGTGGGTTCTACTGCCCTCTGTGTTGTGGGATCTTATTTCCCCAATCATGGATCAAATCCATGCTCCCTGCCTTGGAAGGCAGATTCTCAACCACTGAACCACCAGGGCATTCCCTAGCCTTGGGTTTTCATACTCACCAGCATTGCAGAAAGACATGGCAACCCACTTCAGTATTTTTGCCTGGAGAATTCCATGGATAGAGGAGCCTGGTTGGCTACAGTCCATGGGGTCACAAAGAGTCAGACACAACTGAGCAACTAGACACAGCACTCACCATCAACCATCTTAAAAGAGTATAAAATGATCTCTTTCTAATGGTCAGGTTTTTTTTTTTTTTCCTGTTTCATTGAGATGTAATGGACATATATTTTATAAATTTAAAGTGAACACATGTTGATTTGATAAGAACGGTATTTTTGATGTTATATCTGTTTATAGCGCTTGAGATCACGTTCATTATTGAACTTCATTTTTTTTCTAATTCAGTGACTGTTACCTTATAAGAAATGGAAATACACATATTTCTTCTCTAAAACCCTCCCTCCTCCTAAGAATCTGTGTGCATAAGGCTGTAAAGGCAGTGGGAGGGAAAGCTTGAGATATAATCTAAGTGGTGCAAAGGGGAAGGAGAGAGAAGAGGGGGAGTGAGGAAGGAAGGGAGAAGGAGGGGGACCAGGGTGTGACCTAGCACCCCGACATGGTTTTAGAAAGCATGAGCCCTTGCCTAGATCAAGCTCCTGGAGTTCAGCATGAAATCCATGATGAGGACCCCAGGAATCCAGCAGGTGCTGAATCTTCAAGTGCAGATCACTTGGGAGTAAGCTTGCTTCCTGCCCTCCCACCTTGCCCGCTCTGCCCCCCCAACCTATCCCCCTTGCCCCTGGAAGAATACAGGGGTTTGCTGTTTGCAGCTGGTGAATTTTCTGGCATTGGAAGAGGACCCCTGCCTTTTTAGGTTCCTGATATCAGCCTGAGCTCTGTCGGAATAGCTGTGTAGACCGCCTTCCCCTGCCCTTAAGCTATTGAACCCCAAATAACTACAATTGCAGATAAATTGGAGATAAAGTGGTGGGCCTCTGGATGCCAGAGAGAGAAGTGGAGACTCTCACCACCCTGAGACCTGGACAATAGCCCATGGGTGAAGCCCTGAAGCCCCATCCACATTCTTTCCTCTCTCTAGCAACTTGGTAGAAAGATTTCTAGTTGAAAGACTCGATGGGGGAAAACTGTTTCAGAAACCTGTTTGGAGCCCGGGTTGGATACTATGGATTGGGTTAGAATGGGCTTTAAAAGATTTGGAATCTCCTGAAACAGCCTCACTGTAGGGGTTCATGGACACTGGACACAGGAAGTGGTGCTGGTATTTCCAGAGAAATCTCTCTGGGAGGTGAAGACAAAAACACTCCAGCTTCACCCGCCACTGGGGCTCAGAATGGGATATGTTTAGCTTCACTGAGTCAACTGGACATCAGCAGCTGGTGAGCCATGGGGTTTGGAATACTTCATTTTGTTCTCTGAAGTCATGAGTCTGCAAAATTTCTCTATAAAGGGCTAGAAAGTAACCAGGAATTAAGGTCCATTCGGTCTTTGCCATTAGCAGTGTGAAACAACCTTGTGCAGTGGCAAATGATCGCAGTTGTGTTCCAAAAAAACTTTATTTGTGACACTGAAATTTAGACATCATATAATTTTTACATGTCACAAAATGTTCCTTTGTTTCCCCCAAATAAAATTAAAAAGTAAAAATATTAAACGTATTTTTAAAAGTTAAAAAAAAAAAAAAACTAAAACATAAAAATCATTCTTAGCTTGCTGGTTGGGAGAAAAAAACAAACAGGAGGCATGCCAATTTGTCAATCCCTTTCTAAACCATTTGCCTATATAAGGCAGCTAGCATAGCATTAGTGGCTTGCTACACGAATTTAGTAGGCTGGATTCTGCTTATGAAAAATAGAATCTTCATTAAATCTAAGAAGACATCACCTGTAATCTACAACATTATTTGGTGTTTTGTTTGTTTGTTTTTGCCAAACACAAGCTGGAATCAAGATTGCTGGGAGAAATATCAATAACCTCAGATATGCAGATGACACCACCCTTATGGCAGAAAGTGAAGAGGAACTCAAAAGCCTCTTGATGAAAGTGAAAGTGGAGAGTGAAAAATTTGGCTTAAAGCTCAACATTCAGAAAACGAAGATCATGGCATCCAGTCTCACCACTTCATGGGAAATAGATGGGGAAACAGTGGAAACAATGTCAGACTTTATTTTTCTGGGCTCCAAAATCACTACAGATGGTGACTGCAGCTATGAAATTAAAAGATGCTTACTCCTTGGAAGCAAAGTTACGACCAACCTAGATAGCATATTCAAAAGCAGAGACATTACTTTGCCAACAGAGGTCGTCTAGTCAAGGCTATGGTTTTTCCTGTGATCATGTATGCATGTAAGAGTTGGACTGTGAAGAAGGCTGAGGGCTGAAGAATTGATGCTTTTGAACTGTGGTGTTGAAGAAGACTCTTGAGAGTCCCTTGGACTGCAAGGGGATCCAACCAGTCCATTCTGAAGGAGATCAGCCCTGAGATTTATTTGGAAGGAATGATGCTAAGGCTGAAACTCCAGTACTTTGGCCACCTCATGCGAAGAGTTGACTCATTGGAAAAGACTCTGATGCTGGGAGGGATTGGGGGGCAGGAGGAGAAGGGGACGACAGAGGATGAGATGGCTGGATGGCATCACTGACTCGATGGACATGAGTCTGGGTGAACTCCAGGAGTTGGTGATGGACAGGGAGGCCTGGCGTGCTGCAATTCATGGGGTCGCAAGGAGTTGGACACAACTGAGTGACTGATCAAATCTTATCTGTGGCATGTGGGGTCATAGGTCCCTGCCCAGGGATTGAAGCCATGCCCCCTGGCTTGGAGTGAGGAGTCTTAAGTACTGGATCACCAGGAAGGCCCGAAGCATTATTTTTCACACCACTATAAAATATATATTTATATACATATGAATGTGTGTATGTGCTGTTGCTTCAGTCATGTTTGACTCTTCCAACTCTATGGACTGTAGCTCAGCAGTCTCCTCTGTCCACAGGATTCTTCAAGCAGGAATACTGGAGTGGGTTGTCATGCCCTCCTCCAGGGGGTCTTCCTGACCCAGAGATTGAACCTGTGTCTCTTAAGTCTTCTGCATTGGCAGGAGGGTCCTTTACTGCTAGAGCCACCATTTAGCCAAGCAAACTATGGTATGCTACTGATGAAATGTGATCTGGTATCAGAAATGGTCAAATGTAAACTTTAGAATGGTCGTAAATGTCAGCGAAACCTGTTAATGGCATGGAAGCTATCGAAAAATGTATTATATGGAGAGAAATTGTGTTACGTATCTTTTGTTTCAATGACTACAACTGGTCCTGACATCATCCAGCTACATACTGGCTGACACTCTCCCTTGTGTGATAGTTTTAAGTCATTAAGATTTGGATTTCATGAAATGCTAGGGAAAACTGCTTCTCAGCCTTTTGGCTAAGATCAAGTGTAAGTACCTGGGGATCCAGGAATTAGTGGGTCGAGCCTGTGATACAGACAAATGATTGTATTATTAAGAGTTACTGTTTATTTTTGTAGCAGACATATAACACTGACAGATGCCACATGTTGTTCTAGAAACAAAAATATAGCAACCCAATAGCTCTGGAGTTGAATATGGCATGTGAGTGGGAGAAGGCTGTAATTTCTGACATCATGGTCGGGCAAGCTTGGCAGACAAACTGTGGACCGTGACAGATCAGGAGCTGGGTGATGGTACTTGAGACAGCATCCTAGGCAGGGAGAGCAGCAGAAGTCCTGAGAAGGCCCCGTCCTCTCTCCTCGGTGCCCTTGGGAGATTGGTCCAGGAACCCTGCACCCACAGATACCAAAATGCATGGCAGTGCAAGTCTCTTATATAAAATGGTGTAGTCTTTGCATGTAACTTAAGGGGGTGCTCCCATATGCTTTAAATTATCCCCAGATTCCTTATAATACTTAATACAATGTCAGTGCTCTGTAAATAGTTTCAAGTACACAAATATATATATATATATATATATATATATATATATTACGTTTATATATATTTTTTTTCCAGCATGAGGCAGGTTCAAGTTTTGTTATTAGAACTTTCTGGATTTTTTTTTATATATATATTTTTGATCCATGAATAGAGTCCGATGCCTTCTGGACTCACAGAGAGGAGGGCGTGAGGGGCAGCCCCAAGGGACAGATGAGGGCTCTTTTAGACATTTTATGTTGTTCAGCATTTCTGAGTGCTATTGGAGAACTATAGCAAAATGGCACCTACCAGCTCTCCTGTAGAGTGACAGGAGCACTGGGCCATCATGGGGAGACAAGGCAAAAGTGGGGGCTGGGGAAGAAAGTTTAAAACTGTCATGTCACTTAACTGAGTTTGAGATGTTTCCTTATGTATAAAAAAAGGGTGTTAATAGTTATCTCAATGTTTCAGCCAATGATTCAATCAAGTACTAATTTTGTCTTTTGAAAGAAATAGAATCATCACCACTCATCTGCACAGAGTAAGTTCCAAGACCCCCAGTGGATATCTGTAACCTCACGTAGTATCAAACCCTATATACACAGTGTTTTTGCTATACAAACATACCTGTGATGCAGTTTATTTTATAAAAGTACAGTAAGAGATTGGCAACTAATAATGACAGGAAAGTGAAAGTGAAGTTGCTCAGTCGTTTCCGACTCTTTACAACCCCTTGGACTGCACCTTACTACTCTCCTCTGTCCATGGGATTTCCCAGGCACGAATTCTGGAGTCGGTTGCCATTTCCTGTTGTGAAGGATCTTCCCAACCCAGGGATTGAAGCCGGGTCTCCTGAATTGTAGGCAGACAATTTACCATCTAAGTCACCAGGGAAAGTATAATAATAACATAGAACAATTATAACAGTATACTTTTATAGAAGTTTTGTGAAAGTTTCCATGTAAAATATATTACTGTACTAATTTACTGATGTTTTTCACCCTAAAGGCAATGGCACCCCACTCCAGTAGTCTTGCCTGGAAAATCCCATGGACAGAGGACCCTGGTGGGCTACAGTCCATGGGGTCGCACAGAGTCGGACACAACTGAAGTGACTTCACTTTCACTATTCACTTCCATGCATTGGAGAAGGAAATGGCAACCCACTCCAGTGTTCTTGCCTGGAAAATCCTAGGGACAGAGGACCCTGGTGGGCTACAGTCCATGGGGTCGCACAGAGTCGGACATGACTGAAGTGACTTAGCAGCAGAAGCAGCAGCAGCAGCAAGCACTTACTGCACTCTGTGGCCATACCTTTTGCAGTTTGAGGTTTAACAGCAAAACTAATACAGATTTCTTTTCTCTTCTTCACATTCACCACAGATCTTAGCAACCTCAGCATGCAACTGTTCTCTTTTTAATCAAATTGAGAACTTTGATATTTTCACTTAAATGTAGCACTTAATGGATTCCCTCTAGCATGTCTAAATGGCCAGCATCACTCTAATATGCTTTGGGTTCATTATTGAGTAAAATAAGGGTGATTTGGTCACAGCTCTGTGACATCTCAACAGTCATTGTGGTAAACAAGTAACAACCGAGTGGGATGTGCAGGACTAAGGAACGATTCACATTTTGGGCAGGAGGAAGCAGGATGGTGTGAGATTCCAATCACACTCCTCAAAATGACATGCAATTTACAATTTATGAGTTATTTCTCTCTGGAATTTTCCATTTAATATTTTCAGAGAACAACCCTCAGGGTTAACTAAAACCACAGAGAGTGACACCTGGATTCAAGTTCAAAGCCAGTCATTTCTAACATTTGAACAGAGTGACCAGACTCAGAAATGGAATCCCAGGGGGACCTGAATTCACCATGGCCCCTCCAGGAGTCTATTCTACAAATAATATGATTATGACCTTGGAAGGTCTCTTGACCTCACCAAGCCATGTTTATGGTGAGACACCATTTTCACAGATTCACGTAAATGACCAGACATGCTTCAGTCTTATGGATCCAGACAGCACATGTAGTTTGGAAGGGCTGGAGAAAACAGACTTTTTGACTCTAGCAAGTCAGAGCAAGATTGTTGGTCCCATGAAATGAAATCTGATCATGCTACTTGATGACTTTTACTGTGGACAGCATACAAGAGATAGGCAGCCAGAACAGAAGACTCACACAGCCTCAGCTGAGCTGAGTGACTCACAACCCTCAGCTGAGCTGTGTGACTCACAAGCCTCAGCTGCTTGAGAGTTCTAAAAAATGTCAAGTTTATGACCCAGGTGAGGAACCATCTGGAGTTTGAGAAGCAGAAGGGTGACAGCTAGGAAATCCACACTACTGGCCAGCACTGCAACCGCCAGTTTCCCAGCCCATTCCAGCTGCGTATCACATTGAAAGTGTCCACACTTCTGGGGAGCCCTCCACGGTCTGTAAAATCTGTGAATTGTCCTTCGAAACACATCAGGTTCTCTTACAACACATGAAGGACAGTCACAAACCTGGCAAAACACCTTATGAATGCCACATTTGCAATTACAGATCTTCAGCCTTTGCTGATACAGAGGCAAATTTTAGAACATGGCATGGAAACACAAACAATTTGCTTTGTCTGTTTTGCCTCAAATTTTTCAAACTGGTGATATCCTTCGTAAATCACACTTGGAGGCACTGGAACAAGAGGGTCTTTCCATGTTCCAAGTGCCTACTACAGTTATTGAAGCCAAAGGAAAATACAGAGCATCAAACCAATAATCATCAGCCATTCAAAAAGCCAGAACAATTGCAAGGGTTGCCTACTGAAACAGAGGTCATGATCCAAACTTCAGTTCAGCTGAGACTGAGTTGATTTCCCTAAGAGAGACAGCATCCATCATTGTGAGGAACACTGACTCCCGAGTGCCACCCAGAAAAACTACAAAGAAGATTGACTACCAACACAAACTACTCCAGATGTGTTGCAGCAAGGGATCTGGCTAAAAACTATGTTCTACCCACCTCCAGAAATTCAAAACAGCCCTATTGAGGTTCAGCCAGCTGTACATAAAGACCCTGCTTGGCTTTTGTTCAGTTGCTCAGTCACTCCCTGTGACCCTATAAACTTCAGTACACCAGGCTTCCCTGTCCATCACCGTCTCCTGAAGCTTGCTCAAACGCATTCCATTGGGTTGCTGATGCCATCCAACCATCTTGTCCTCTGTCATGTTTTGTGCTCCTTCCTTCAATATTTCCCAGCATCAGGGTTTTTACCAATAATTTGACTCTTCCCATCAGGTGACCAAATTGTTGGAGCTTCAGCATCAGTTCTTCCACTGAACATTCAGGGTTGATTTCCCTTAGGATTGACTGGTTGGATCTCCTTGCAGTCCAAGGGACTCTCCAGAGTCTTCTCCATTCTCCAGGACCACAGTTCAAACAGATCAATTCAGCATTCAGCCTTCAGTCCAGCTCTTCCATCTGTATCTGACTCCTGGGAAAACTATAGCTTTGACTTTATGGACATTAGTTGGCACAGTAATGTCTCTGTCTTTTAAGATGCTATCTACATTTGTCACAGCTTTTCTTCCAAAGAGTGTCTTTTAATTTCAGGGCCTCAGTAGCAGTCCACAGTTATTTTGGAGCCCTAAAAAATAAAGTCTGGATTTACTGTAACTGAGATTGTACTGGCTTCATCTCTCCACCATCAAGTAGCTTTGAAATCTCCATGTTCCTACCTGGCTTCTCTCTGATCCCCAAAGTAACCATTTCTCTGAACTCTAGCACCAGGTATTCATTTTCCTTTGTTTCAAATTTTAAATAGATAGAATCACACAACAGAATTTCTGTTCCCCTGGTCTTTGTTTTCTTTCAAATAAGTGAGATGCATTCTTATTACATGTAGCTGTGGAACATTCCTTTTCATTACTGGGTAGAATTCCCTTGGATGAATGGGCATAGTCTTATATGTCCATTTACTGTGCCTGAAATTTGAGGCTTTAATTTTGCCTTTTTGAATAAGCTGCCTATGAACATGTGTATGTGTTTCACAGTAATTTCTCTAAGATAGCTATATCTGTATATATGGATATGAGATTTTCTGATAATCCATGTGGTAGTGGTAAAGTTGCTAAGTGGTATTTGACTCTTGCAACCCCACACACTCTAGCCCACCAGTCTCCACTGTCCATGGGTTTTCCCAGGCAAGAATACCACAATGGCTTGGCATTTCCTTCTCCATAGTATTTTCCTGACCCAGCGTTCAAACCTGGGTCTCCTGCATTGCAGGCAGATTTGTTACTGACAGATACAAAATAGCCATGAAATTAAAAGACGCTTACTCCTTGGAAGGAAAGTTATAACCAACCTAGATAGCATATTCAAAAGCAGAGACATTACTTTGCCAACAAAGGTCCATCTAGTCAAGGCTATGGTTTTTCCTGTGGTCATGTATGGATGTAAGAGTTGGACTGTGAAGAAAGCTGAGCGCTGAAGAATTGATGCTTTTGAACTGTAGTGTTGGAGAAGACTCTTGAGAGTCCCTTGGACTTTAAGGAGATCCAACTAGTCCATTCTAAAGGAGATCAGCCTTGGGATTTCTTTGGAAGGAATGGTGCTAAAGCTGAAACTCCAGTACTTTGGCATGAGGTCATGCGAAGAGTTGACTCATTGGAAAAGACTCTGACACTGGGAGGAATTGGGGGCAGGAGCAGAAGGGGATGACAGAGGATGAGATGGTTGGCTGGCATCACTGACTCGATGGACGTGAGTCTGAGTGAACTCCGGGAGTTGGCGATGGACAGGGAGGCCTGGCATGCTGCGATTCATGGGGTTGCAAAGAGTCGGACATGACTGAGTGACTGAACTAAACTGAACTGATTCCTGCTTCTGAACCTAAATAACTTGTAGCTCCTAAGTGAAATTGTTATGAAAAAAGGAATGATATTGAAAATAGCAAACTTTTTGAGACAGAGCTAAAGCAGTTTCATATGTTAATGTGCACTACATTTGAAAAGAAGAAAGCTTGGCAAAACAATGATCTAAGTAAATGCTATTCACAGACATTTTGGTAGCAATATAAATTTTTTAAATCATTGTTACATGTATTCCCTAATAAGGATGATCAGGTTTTCACATATATAAATGCATATTTTTCTCTTCTGTGAGGTAATGTATTTATATACTTTATCTGATTTTTCAGTCAGGGTGTTCATCTTGTAGGAATTTTTGTTTGTTTCCTGTAAGGCTTAAGGAATCATAGATCTTCAACCAGGGATTGAATTTCTGCCCCTCCATTGCAAACACAAAGCCCTAACTACCAGATCATTAGGGAATTCTCAATGAAAAAGTTTTCTCTCTCCTTGTCTAATATGCCACTTCAGAGATATTAAAATGTAGCTAATGTGACAGAGGTATTAAATCCTTGTGTGTGCTCAGTCACTGCAGTTCAGGTCAGTTCAGTTGCATTCAACTCTTTGTGACCCCATGAATCGCAACATGCCAGGCCTCCGTGTCCATCACCAACTCCCAGAGTTCACCCAGACTCACGTCCATCGAGTCAGTGATGCCATCCAGCCATCTCATCCTCTGTCATCCCCTTCTGCTCCTGCCCCCAATCCCTCCCAGCATCAGAGTCTTTTCCAATGAGTCAACACTTTGCATGAGGTGGTCAAAGTACTGGAGTTTCAGCTTTAGCACCATTCCTTCCAAAGAAATCCCAGGGCTGATCTCCTTCAGAATGGACTGGTTGGATCTCCTTGCAATCCAAGGGACTCTCAAGAGTCTTCTCCAACACCACAGTTCAGAAGCATCAGTTCTTCAGCCCTCAGCCTTCTTCACAGTCCAAATCTCACATCCATACAAGACCACAGGAAAAACCATAGCCTTGACTAGATGGACCTTTGTCGGCAAAGTAATGTCTCTGCTTTTGAACAAGCTATATGGGTTGGTCATAACTTTCCTTCCAAGGATTAAGCGTCTTTTAATTTCATGGCTGCAGTCATCATCTGCAGTGATTTTGGAGCCCCAAAAAATAAAGTCTGACACTGCTTCCACTGTTTCCCCATCTATTTCCCATCAAGTGATGAGATTGGATGCCATGATCTTCATTTTCTGAATGTTGAGCTTTAAGCCAACATTTTCACTCTTCACTTTCAATTTCATCAAAAGGCTTTTTAGTTCCTCTTCACTTTCTGCCTTAAGGGTGGTGTCATCTGCGTATCTGAGGTTATTGATATTTCTCCTGACAGTCTTGGTTCCAGCTTGTGTTTCTTCCAGACCAGTGTGTCTCATGATGTACTCTGCATATAAGTTAAATAAGCAGAGTGACAATAGACAGCCTTGACATACTCCTTTTCCTATTTGGAACCAGTCTGTTGTTCCATGTCCAGCTCTAACTGTTGCTTCCTGACCTGCATACAAGTTTCTTAAGAGGCAGGTTAAGTGGTCTGGTATTCCCTTCTCTTTCAGAATTTTCCACAATTTATTGTGATCCACAAAGTCAAAGGCTTTGGCGTAGTCAATAAAGCAGAAATGGATGTTTTTATGGGACTCTCTTGCTTTCTCTATGATCCAGCAGATGTTGGCATCTGATCTCTGGTTCCTCTGCCTTTTCTAAAACCAGCTTGAACATCAGGAAGTTCACGGTTCATGTATTGCTGAAGCCTGGCTTGGGAGATTTTGAGCATTACTTTACTAGCATGTCTGATGAGTCCAACTGTGCCGTAGTTTGAACATTCTCAGTCCCGTCCAACTCTTTGTGACCCCACGGACTGTAGCCCGTCAGGCTCTTCTCAGTCCATGGGATTCTGTAGGCAATAATACTGGGGTGGGTTGCCATTTCCCATTCCAGGGGATATTCCCGACCCAGGGATTGAGCCCATATTTTTTATGTCTCCTGTATTGGGAGGCAGGTTCCTTATCACTATCACCACCTGGGAAACCTATTAAAATTTACTTTTATTTAATTAATTTAAAATTAAAAGCTATTGCTTGAGGAACCAGATCTTCCTTATAAATGTGTTTCAATTAATTTTATACTCAATAATTTGTGAATCTCTTAGATATTTTCCTCAATTTGAGAGTCCATGCCCCTCTCCAGGTATAGGCTGGGTTTAGTGACTTGTTTCCAAAGGACAGAATATGTCAGGGGGAAAGAGATAACTTTATAGCAGAGGAACTAGTGGTAAGTCATATTGATAGTATGAATCCTTGATGGGAAGTAATGAGAAAGATATATTGCCTTGGAGGTATAGTTCTAAAAATATATAAACCCCTGTGCAACCAGGAGAAACATACCAAACCCATATTGAGAGTCATTCTGCAAAATACCTGTCCCTGAAGGACTCCTGAAAATTGTCAAAAGTCATGAAAAGCAAGGAAAGTTTAAGAAACTGCTAAGACCAGAGGGAGATCAGCCCTGGGATTTCTCTGGAAGGAATGATGCTAAAGTTGAAACTCCAGTACTTTGGCCACCTCATGTGAAGAGTTGACTCATTGGAAAAGACTCTGATGCTGGGAGAGATTGAGGGCAGGAAGAGAAGGGGACGACAGAGGATGAGATGACTGGGTGGCATCACTGACACTATGGATGTGAGTCTCAGTGAACTCCGGGAGTTGGTGATGGACAGGGGCTCTGGCGTGCTGCGATTCATGAGGTAGCAAAGAGTCAGACACGACTGAGTGACTGGACTGAACTGAAGACCAGAGTAAACTAAGGGAGGTATCTGTAGCTTTTCGGTATATATCCTCATGCAATTTGGCATCACATATGGGACATGAACCTGGAAAAGAACAGTTGTGGAAAAACTGGTAAAATTTAATAAAACCTGGAACTTAGTTAAAGGTACCCTACTGAAAGATACAGGAATAATTGGGAGGCTTAAAGGAGGTCATTTTACACAGATATAGTTTAGACATTGCAAGTATTTTCTGTACATCACACCCACTTCATTTTTACTTCACTGGAATGGGAATCTAAAGTTTTGTATACTTAACTGAATGGAAATCTTCAAATACAAATGGTCAATAATATTTAGAAGGTGTGATCTGACCATAATGCAATAATGAGAAACTGACAAAGAAACATCTTTTAAAATGCCATTCATTTGGTAATTATCAATAAACATATTAATACATAATATATATATCTCCATGGAATTTTCAGGCAAGACTACTAGAGCTGATTGCCATTATTCTCCAGGGTATCTTCCTGACCCAGAATCATACCTCAGCCTCTTGTGTCTCCTGCATTGGCTGGAAAGTGCATCAGTTGAGCGATCAGGAAAGCTCATAGAATATATAATCTTTGTCTTAAAAATATAATATTAGGATATATTTGGAAGTAAATGATAATGAACATACTAATCAGCAAAAATCGTGGGAAACAGTTAAATTTGTACAGGGAAATGATGGAAACAGTGACAGACTTTAGTTGCTTGGGGTCCAAAATGATTGTGGATGGTGACTGAAGCCTTGAAATTAAAAGGTATTTGCCCCTATGAAGAAAAGCTATAACAAACCTAGACACAATATTAAAAACATACACATTACTTTTCTGACAAAGTCCATCTACTCAAAGCTATGGTTTTTCGAAAGTCATGTATGGATGTGACAGCTGATCATAAAGAAGGCTGAGTGCCAAAGAATGGATGCTTTTCAATTGTGGTGTTGGAGAAGACTCTCGGAGTCCCTTGGACAGCAAGGAGATCCAACCAGTCAATACTAAGGGAAAAAACTCTGAATATTCACCGTCGCCAGATCACAGGGTGAAAACAGCTCTAACACACACACACAGACACACACACACACACAAACCTGTGCAGAGTCGCCAGGCACAGGGCTGAGAACAGCACACACACACACAGACACACAAACAAACTGGTTGCACAGGCACCAGGGCACAAAGCTCAGAACGGTACACACACCTACACACACAAACACACACACACACACACACAAACCAGTTGCACAGTCGCCATGGCACAGGGCTGAGAACAGCACACACACACACACACACACACACACACACACACACACACACACAAAGAAAGTAAGAAAGCTCATTCTCAGGTCATTATATGCTGTGCAAAAACAGGGCAGGTTGCCCTGCATTGATCCACATGGAATTGAAGAGGAGGTGCTTCAAGATCCAGGTGTATGTTTGCTGGACACCATCACTGGAATTGCCTGGTAGACTCGGATAGTGTTCTCAGCCCTGTGCCCTGGGGACTGTGCAACTGGTGTATGTGTGTGTGTGTGTGTGTGTGTGTGTGTACCATTCTCAGCCCTGTGCCCTGGCAACTGTGCAACCGGTTTGTGTGTGTGTGTGTGCTGTTCTCAGCCCTGTGCCCTGGTGACAGTGCAACCGGTTTGTGCATGTGTGTGTGTGTGTGCCACTCTCAGCCCTGTGCCCTGGCGACTGTGCAACCGGTTTGTGTGTGTTTGTGTGTCTGTGTGTGTGTGTTTTTCTAAGGCCTGTGCCCTTGCGACTGTGCACCTGGTTTGTGTCTGTGTGTTTGTGTGTGTGCTGTTCTCAGCTCTGTGCCCTGGCGACTGTGAAACCTGTTTGTGTGTGTGTGTGTGTGTGTGTGTGTGTGTGTGTGCTGTTCTCAGCCTTGTGCACTGGTGACTGTGCACCAGTTTATGTGTATGTGTATATTTGTGTGTGTGTGTGTGTGTGCCACTCTCAGCCCTGGGCCCTGGCAACTGTGCAACCGGT